>NW_026867379.1:0-17667 GCF_026571515.1 Ruditapes philippinarum | reverse complement strand
AGAAAATGATTGGTCAAATGCCTAATGGTCTTGAAATGAAGAAGATGCAAGCCAGTAGAGGAAGTTTTGCCAGTGGGTCAAGGGCAGGCAACAAGGTTGTACCTGTAGTGCCAGAAATAGAGGTAGAGGTATGTTGTATAAGTATTTTACCTTTTTCAATTTTTGTCACTAATTTATCATAATCTATTTTTTTTTTTAAATGACATGCATTGAAACAGGTACATGAGATTCTCGCACCCCACACTTCCCAAAATAATGTGATGTTTATGTTTCCAAACTGAGGTTGGAGACTGTTTTTATTCAGGACAGTAATATCAATAATGATTGATACAGTACTTCAGCTTAAAGTGCTCATCCTCAGACTAACTCTTTAAGATTAATAATTTTAGCTATAAAAGCAATGGATTAAACTTGCAGTTCTTGGAACTTAAGTCTGAAAATATCATCAGAGGCCAGTTAACTCTCCTATAACTGTGTCACAATAGGGTTACCAGTCTACATGTATATTGTACAAATGATGTTTTTGCACCTTGTTGTTGATGTAATTTGACTTCTAAATAGCAACTGAAAGCATCTGATAAGGTAAAACTTTGTAAGCTGCATTTGATTCATTATGATAACACACTCCCCATGATTTTTGAAAATGTATATGATATAAGAACAAATGACTATTTAAAAACATGGATTATATTTGCCGTAAAAATCATCATTTACAAATATTATGTAAAACCATAGTATTATAATGTCATCCTAATGTAATTTCATATAGTCTCTTCAATTTTCAAAATCATATTATATGAATATATGTGTACTTGAAATTTGAAACTCTCCACATATGTTATCCATATTTATATGTATGTATGATTTTTCAATAAATGGGGTTTCATTCTCATGGACCCAAAACACACACACACAAATTTATCGTTGTTTCTTTAAATTTTAAAATTGAGTATTTATTATACAGAATGCAGATGATGAAGAGTTTCAACAAATGTTGGCGGATGCCGGAGACATGCCGGAGCTCGAGTTTAAAGACGACGGGTACATTGAACTTGTGCTTAGAATTCTTGGTCTCATGTGTGACAACCAACATTTTGGTCTTCAGGTATCTCATATTTTGAAAGCTAATTATACCAATAAATTAAAATGAGCCGCGTCAGGACAAAACCAACATAGTGCGTTTGCGACCAGCATGGATCCAGACCAGCCTGCGCATCCGCGCAGTCTGATCAGGATCCATGCTGTTCGCTTACCAACTCTATTTCAAGTAGAGAAACTGATAGCGAACAGCATGGATCCTGATCAGACTGAGCAGATGCGCAAGCTGCTCTTGATCCATGCTGGTCGCAAATGCACTAAGTTGGTTTGTCATTGCACGGCTCAAGTAATTTACAAGTCTGTGGTCAAGTGACAAATATCACTAACTTTTAGGGACAGTTAAGTTGGTTTAAAGCATGCTAGGGAAGTTGATCTCTGTTGTATGAGGAAGCATTATCCAGGTAGATTATTGAAGGTCGATATTTTTTCTCACACTGGGTCGAGCTCTTAAACCAGAAAAAAATGCTGAGTAATTATGATGAAAATTTTGATTAAAAAAAAAAATAAAATGCTGAGTAATTATGATAAAAAAATGTATAAAAAAAAAAGAAATGCTGAGCAAAAGTATTCAATTTTTCTTTTGTTTTCTAATTTTTCAGAACTATCTACGAGAACAACCAGACAACATTAAATCTGTGAACCTTGTGGCTGAGACAACCAAGTTCTTGAACATTCTTTACTCCAACATCAATGCCAACTCTGTTGCTCTTATCACGCAGGTGTTTGAAACCTTGGTGGAGTTCACCTCAGTAAGTTATCAGTGATTAATTTTGCCTGATTTGTTAGATTTTGTATTACTTTCATAAGATAATCAATTTCTATGATTGTGTATCATTACATGTAAATATATATTTTTTCTTAAAATTGACAACCCTGTCTTATAAATCATTCCAAAATCCTGTTTCAAAAATTCCCTGTGTGTTATCATTATTAACAAATTTGATGAACTCTTCCATTTTGTTTCTTACGTAATGATAATTAAAGCAAAAGTTGAAGCACTGGCGTACTTTAAACAGATGGAGATAAACCCTCTGAGAATGAAATGTGAGGCAATTGTGACACATAGTTTAAGATTTTTCCTTATTTGAGCCGCGTCACGACAAAACCAACATAGTACGTTTGCGACCAGCATGGATCTAGACCAGCCTGCGCATCCTTGCAGTCTGATCAGGATCCATGTAGAGAAACTGATAGCGAACAGCATGGATCCTGATCAGACTGCGCGGATGGATCCATGCTGGTCGCAAACCCATTATGTTGGTTTTGTGGTGATGCGGCTCATTTTATAATTATATACTTACAGGGCAACATTACTAACCAGGCAGTTGTGTTTGACAACAAAGTATGTGATTATGTCAACCACATACTGCGTGTTGGTGTCTACAAAGACTGTATGGATGAAGAGGTCGGTACAATATGTTTACATTACAGTTATTTTGTTTTATTAATAATCGCATATATTATATTTGGCTTCTGGGTGATAATGAAAGCTGTGTTCAACCCATATATTGTTTGGCAATATTGACCTGAGACTCATTAGTTTTCTGATGCCTTTTTGTTAGTTTCTGTAATTTATTACGATTAACTAGTAGATTTTTAATAATAGGAAAGTTCACGATACTTTATCTGAAAGATTGTAATTAGATATAGGACATGTCAGAATTATTGAGAAGTTTTGAAATGTTTGTAAAATGAAAAGTTTTGTTATGTTTGTAGGTATATTCATTGAAGAGTGCTATAGGAACACTTGTACGATGTTTGACAGAAGAAAATCCAAAGTCCGAGGATGAGGAGAATCAGGCCAACTTGGCTAAGGTAAATTTACCTTTTATCTTATCTTTATCATGTTTAATTTCTATAACTGACCTGGCCTACTTTAAATTTGGAATTGTCAAATCATCAAATGTGAGGGTTTGAAATTAGAAAGTCAGAATTAAACTGCCAATAGTAAAGAAACTATTGAAGCTACATAGATCTACATGTAGGCCCTGATACATATGATCTGACTTTATACATAGACAAGTCAATTTTGCTGCTAGTTCAATGTAACTAAATACCAATGATGATAGCATGAATTCGTTTATTTTGGAATGCAAAAAGCTTTTATTTACACTAAGTATTGAATTTTCATTTCATAGGATACATTACTTATGACAGAATGGAAAATTTTAAGTCTTAACTTTTTGACAGGTATCTCTTCCATAGCTTTGTTTGGAAATGATATAAGTTGCTGATTTAATCATATAGTATTAATAGTATACTCCTTACTTTGAATTATGAAATTATTTTTTATTTGTATTTTATTAAAGTAATACATTTGATAATTGAAAGATATATGCCACTTTGGAATCAGAAAGAACAAGCTTAAGTATATCATTTTGTATGTCTATAGGACATTTTTCAATGAAATTATGTATTAAATTTTGTGATACTTCTTAGCAATTATCTTTGTTTATTTGTTTAAAATCGTCATGATTTGGTCAGTTTTAGTCCATAAATCAAGTTTTACTGTCCTTTTTTTTTTGTTATTCAAGCGTGAGCACTTACTGTATCAAAATATTCATTTGCTAGATTTTCTAATATCTTATAATGAAATTGATTTATATGGTTTAATTTGAGAATAAAAACATATTTCTTGATATATATATGCAAAAATATCATGATACTTTCCAGAAATCACTTCGACGTGTGGTAGCTATTTTTGATAAATTATTGTCGGATTAATCAATCAGGGTTCGTACAGTCTTAAAAAGTGCTTAAATTTGAGTCCCTTTCTTAAAAAGTGCTTAAAAATGTAAAAAAGTGCTTAAAAGTCCTTGAATTTGATTAGTCTCTTGAAAAGTGCTTAAAAAGTGCTTGAATTTGCTGAAAATGTGCTTGAAAATGATTGAATGACATAGTGTAGCTAATAATCAACAGTTAACAAAATAAAAAAAGATGATTCAATTTATTATCAAAATCAATGAAATGTTTGCTCAAGGTAACAGTAGGTGGTCAAATTGCAGTTGTTAACTAATATGTATTTGATTGGCCCTTTGTTGTTCTTCTATAATATCCTTAAAATTGTAGCCAGAAAAAACTATCCTTCTTAGGTTGAAGATTGTGCCGATATATGTGCAACAAATGTGCTTGAAAAATGGAAAAACATGCTTAAATAGTGCTTAAAAAGTCCTTGAAATTTGGCAATGGATGTCTGTATGAACCCTGTCAATAAATTAATGAAAAAATCCCAGTGTGAGTGTGTTTAATTCCACAGATTTTTTACTTTTTTTACATTACAATGTACATGAAATTCACTGATAAGATATATATATGATGTGTATACTACCTTAGATTGTTTGATTTAATAATTCACAGGAACAAATTTTTTTATCATTTTAAGAAATAATTCATGCATGAAATTAAACATAAAATTTAAACAGATTTTATTAAACAGTATTATGATATGTTATATAGATCTGTATAAAAATTTTATTCAAATGATGCAGTGAAACTGTATGAATAAGATAAATCCATTTGAGCCGCGTCACGACAAAACCAACATAGTGGGTTTGCGACCAGCCAGCTGTTCGCTTACCATCTCTATTACAAGTAGAGAAACTGATAGCGAACAGCATGGATCCTGATCAGACTGCGCGGATGCGCAGGCTGGTCTGGATCCATGCTGGTCGCAAACCAACCTTTTTCTATTTCTTGAAATGTTGGCAATACTATTTCCTCTCACAGATAATTTGTTATTTACGAAATAATATATCCCAAACATTGATTTTATCGCTCAATAACATCACTGTTTGGAGTTTGAATGCGAGGAATTATATTACGAGGACGTAGATAATGATGCACATCAGAACGACAGTGATGTTATAAAGCGAATAAATCACCGATTTTGATATATTATTTCGATTCTAACACTACATCAACAAATAAATGCTGCAGTACCTGATATTAACCTAAATTGCGCCTGATTTGTTTCATACTTATTTTCAGCGTGTCACATTTTAAGTGGTAACGTCAATTGTATAATGATTATGTCACATGTCTAAATATACAACGTCAAACTGTGATTTTATTGCATAATAACACACACTTTCAGTTCTTCTATGTTCAATGGGGGAAAATGTGGGTCCGGTCAGCATTAATTCCCAGTGCTGGTCACTTTCATTGCGATTGTGATCAATCATGAAATCCTTTCTATGGTCATTCGCACTGTACATTCTGTTCTGGCATGTATAGAAGTTATCAGTTCCTTGCCAAAGTGAAGGCAACTAGTACTGGTATACTTGACATCCTGCCCTGGAACGATATGGTGGCTGATCTGTGCTCATGTGAATTTAAAGAGGCTCATTGCTGTAATCTTTAGGGTACACTACCAACACCAAAACACAATTGTTCAAGTAAAGGTCAAGGTTATTACAAGAAAGGTTAAAGATACTTTTATTAAAATTTTTTTTTTTCATGAATCCTAGATTTTTTCTTAGTCCTGAATATGTGCAATATCATACTTGTAAATATAATAATCTTTTCCTGTTTCACCATTTGATTAACCTATAACTTCATTGTATACAATTAAAGTGTTGCAATATACATCTATTCATTTTATTTTATTCCTCAAAAGATTTCTGAAAAATTGGAACGGCATAGCATTTCAGCAAAGGTAAATTTGGTATAGTAACCAATATTGTCAAGTACTCGTGTTGTCTGCCAGCATGTTTTATCATATTATGTTTTATATATGAGCCGTGTCATGACAAAACCAACATAATGGGTTTGCGACCAGCATGGATCCAGACCAGCCTGCGCATCCGCGCAGTCTGATCAGGATCCATGCTGTCCGCTTACAAACCCTATAACAAGTAGAGAAACTGATAGCGAACAGCATGGATCCTGATCAGATTGTGCGGATGCGCAGGCTGGTCTGGATCCATGCTGGTCGCAAACCCATTATGTTGGTTTTGTCATGACGCGGCTCATATATATAATTATATATAGGTAACATTGTTTAGATGCATTTCACTTTTAATAACATGCCATAGTAGTTGCAATTTTTAAAAAAAAAAGTTTTATCACTTCTTGAAGGTTTTATTTAAACTATTTGTTGTTACTCTCCGTATATCAACATTTCTTATAGTTTCTTATAGTCACATTATGTAATTCATTTATGGTTGGAATACTCTTTAATATTATGATAATTGAAAAAAAAACAAAAAATAATGAGCATTTTGAACCTTTATTTTATTTGGCCATGGATTTAGAAACATAATTTATATTAATCTAGCAATATTTATTACCATTATTTACATTTCATAAGACATAATTTACCACTGTTATTTCCCCAGTTGTTTGCATGATGTTATATTTTAATAATTTTCTATTGCTATAGTTTTTGTGTCGCCTTGAAAAGGTGACATATAGGGGTTACTTTTGTCGGCGGCGTCGGCGGCGTCGGCGGCGTCTGTGTCATTGTCGGCGTCGTTGTCGGCGTCCCCTAAAGCTTGTCCGGAGCATAACTCAGTCACTATAAGTCTGATTGACTTCAAACTTGGTATGCATGTTTCTTTCAATAACCCGAAGTGCAGTGCACAAGGACTGGTACTCTGCAGTTCTTATTTTTTGAGTTATTGCCCTTTGTTAATTTTCATACTTTAATTTTGTCCGGGCCATTTTTCTTCAACTAAAAAAGCTATGGACTTGAAACTTCATAGGATGATAGATCTCATTAAGAAAAAGTGCAGTGCACAAGAACCGGTACTCTGCACTTCCTAATTTTTGAGTTATTGCCCTTTGTTAATTTTCATACTTTATTTTGTCCGGGCCATTTCTCCTAATGTATAAAAGCCATGGACCTGAAACTTCATAGGATGATAGGTCTCATTAAGATGAAGTGCAGTGCACAAGAACAGGTACTGTGCATTTCATATTTTTTTAGTTATTGCCCTTTGTTTATTTTCATACTTTAATTTTGTCCGGGCCATTTCTCCTTAAGTATAAAAGCTATGGACTTGAAACTTCATAGGATGATAGATCTTATTAAGAAGAAGTGCAGTGCACAAGAATCGGTACTCTACATTTCTTAATTTTTGAGTTATGGCCCTTTGTTAATTTTCATACTTAATTTTTGTCCAGGCCATTTCTCCGAAAGTATAAAAGTTATGGACTTGAAACTTCATATGATGATAGATCTCATTAAGAAAAAGTGCAGTGCATAAGAACTGATACTCTGCATTTCTTATTTTTTGATCTTATTTTTTGAGTTATTGCCCTTTGTTGATTTTCTTACTTTATTTTTGTCCTGGTCATTTCTCAAGTATGAAAGCTATGGACTTGAAACATCATAGAATGATAGATCTTATTGATAAGAAGCGCAGTGCACAGAAACTGCTGCTCTGCACTTATTATTTTTTAGTTATTGCCCTTTCATTTTTGTCCTGGCCATTTCTCCTAAACTACATTGTTCACAAGGCGACACATCCGACTCGCGGAGTTCTAGTTTTTCATCACAATAGATATTTATAATGCTGACTTTGCTAAATTTATATAATGCTGACTCAGCATTTTTTATGTTCTATTAAGATAGATGAAAAATATAATGTTAATAATGTCTTTAAATGCCAGTGTAATTTGTCTTTGAAAACAATCCATGTTTGAAAGAGTGTTACACACTCTAAATAAAGTTGTATTACATATGATATATATATGAAACTGTAAATAGATTTCTGTATGTATATTAAATTGGCAAGTGCACCATAAATTCCCTTTAAGGTCATAATTTATTATTGTTTGCTTTTTTTATGGATGTTGTGCCTATATGCTTCAACACATATTTGATACCTGCACTTTTGATATTAAAAATTAGTTCCTTATTTTAGATGCAATTTTAACTGTATTGGTTATTCATGAGTTACAATAAATTAGGGGTGTCACAGTTAGAAAAAAATGCGAACCGTTTAAATGGCGACTTAATAACCGTATTAAATATTTAATCAACCACACCAATAAAGTCCTTAGATTTTCAGCATTAACTTTGCTTCATTATGGCAAGAATGATATGACATTTTGTTTGTATTTTGTTGTACTCAAAATGATTTCAATACTTATCCAAATATCGAGTAACTACAGTGTATTTTCCATTAGGACCATACTAAAATTACTCAAAATAATTGTTGAGTGACAACTAAAATACAACCAAATTGTTATATTTTGTTATAAAAAAATCTAGGTAATATTTAGAATCAATTAATTTTTTTTGCCTCTTTGTCAAATACTAACCTTGGTTATCGGTTATTGACTTTTCTAACTGGTCAAATTTTAGCTAAAAACCGGCCATACCCATTAAAAAAAGATAAATGTGACACTCTTACAATAAATCTTCAAAATTGTTTTTATAATCATCAGTTTTAGCCAAAAGAACTTTTGGTTTTAAGTTAACAATTTTTTATTTAGATTTTACAGGATCAGACAACTGCCAGTTAAAATTCGTTTTGTATTATGTTTAATATTTTTGTGCAAATGTTCTTTTTTACATGTATTTCATTTTAGCACAGAATATTTTAAATTCTAGAAGTTTTTTTTCTCAGATGGATTTTGCAATAGTAATAATGAATAAATATTTATGATAAAGAAAAGTAATTTGTGTTATTACAGGAAGTTATGGAGTATTTGGACACGGACGTTCTTGTCAACACGATGACCGAGGCATGGAAGGCATATGAGGTAAATGTTTGTTTTTAGCTTTGAAAGATTGTAAAAAACACAAGTACAATGTCTCTGTGATCAAGCACTGTGGTAATGGATTGTTTAAGATATTACAGCAAAATAAGGAAAACAATAAAAAAACTTCTTCTTTTTTTAAAAATATTTATATGCATGTCCATGTTTTTAGTTAGTAAAACACTTTTGGTTACAAATCTGTGACTGCAAGTTGGGCATCATCACATTGTGAAGAATTTATTAACTGTCTTGAAATGGAAGATAATTCTTGCTATATACATGTAATCGAGGCTGGAATATTCTTCATTTTTAGCCAGTACTTAATAAAAGTTAGGTAAATGTTTAGGGTTGGTTTCTTAAGCCCCGGTCACATATTCACGGATAATGCCACGGAAGAGCTACGGTCTAATCGTTCACGGATTACTACGGAAATGTGAAATTCCGTAGTCCGCTACGGTTCCAGTACGGACACACAACGGTATGAGCACGGAGTCCGACGGATTTACCACCAAAAGTCCCCGGAGAACACGGTTTGGGGATACGGAGCAAACACAAATCAGGACGGACGCATAGGGGATACACTACGGTCTGCTACGGTATAAGCAGGGGGTAAGTACAAATAAGTCCCGTCGATACGGAGAAGAACGAATTCCCAAAGGATTAACGGATTCTTATATACCCCGTCCAAAAACCTTTTTTGCTTGCCTTTTCAAAACCCTCAAAAAGAAAAAACCCCTTTTAGAAAACGAATTGCAGATTTTAAAGGGTTTTGGCAAAGAGGAAGGGCCTAATCGCGTCCGCCCCCCGAGGCAATCGGTGGGGATTAAAGTGAAATTTCTTGAACCTCAAAAAAGTTTGGGCCATGAAACCCTCATACAAAAACATGAAGCTGTCTTCGAAAAAAGTCCATCCTAGTCCCCCATCTCGTCTTTTCTTCTCTTTCCTGATTAGATTTTGGACAGTAATCATTAATGAAAATGTTGATCAATACGCCCTTTTTTTTAATTATAAGATTTGCTGTTCTTTTTTCATTTACATTAAAAATCGTGAATGTTTATGTTTTAAAATATGTAAAAAAACTCGTTAATCAAACCTTTACCACTTAAGGGGCCCGCGTTTTCCCAGGCTGAATGAGCATTTTGTTTTAAATGTACATATTTTTTCCAATTTTTAAAACAAATTCCAAATTTTTTTTAAAAAAAGGGGAAAAATTTAGAAAATGTTTTTTCCCTATTCTTATGAATTTTTAGAAAGGTTTAATTAAATATAAATTTTTTTTTCTAGGGCAGGGCCTTTCCAAGCAGCCTGGGAACCACGGGCCCCCGCATTTTTTTAGCCTTTTTTAAATTTTAAAAAAAATTTTTGCAGCCAGAAAAAATGGCAATTATAAAATTTATTTTTAATTGTTCCCGAAAAATAGGGTTTTTTTTTTTTTAACAAAAAAGGGGTATTTTAATTAAATATTTTTGGGGAAAAAAAGAAAAACATAAAAATTTAAAATTTCCCTTTCCGTACAAAACCCAGGGGTTTTGGACCGTCCCTTTTTCCCGAAACCTTTTTTCCGTTTTTTTGCAACGAAATTTAAACCCCGGAAAATTAAGGGATTTTGGTCCCCAAACCCCCTTTTCCCTTTCCCCCCGAAAGAAACAACTTTATTACGATCGGGGGTTTTTCCCGTGAAAAAAATTTTGGCCCGAAAAACCCCCTTTAATTTAAAAAAAACCGTAGTTTAAATACGTGGGGAAAAACCGTACAAAAAAACGTATTTTTTCTCCTTTCCCAAAACCGGGGGAAAACCCTTTGGGACAAGTTGGGGGAAACTGGGGGGAAATGATTTAGGCCCCCTAAAAAAGGGTTTTTTTTAAAAAAGCCTTTTTTCAAAACTTTTTTTCCAAAAACCCTATTGAAAAAAAGGGGTGGTCCTTTTAAACCAAATTTCGCCCCCCGGCTTTGGGGCCTTTTTAGGGGTCGGCTTTGGGCCCGTCCCCCCAAATTTTTGGTTTTAACGTTTTTTCGAAAAACCACCCCCATTTTTATTTCAAAGAAAATTTTAAAAGGGAAATGGCCTTTTTTGAAAAAATTTTTTAAAACCTACCTTTTTGGGTTCCCACCTTTCAAAAAAACCCCCCCCATACAAAAAGAGTAAAAATTAATTTTCCGGCCCAAGGGGTTTTTTTTGAAAAAAATTAATGGCCCTTTTTTTGACTTTGAAAGTGGTATTGACCCCTTTGGGGGTTAAAATTTTTTTTTTTGGTTAAACCCACCCCCTTTTTTCCACTTTTAAAAAAAATTTTTTTAAAAAACCTTTGGGGGAGGTTTTTGTTTTTTGGGAAAACGACCTTTTGAAATTGGTTTTTTTTCCAAATTCCCCCGGACCTTTCCCTTTTCCAACAAAACCAAAAAAAGGCCCTTTAACCCCCGGGGCCCCCCCGGTTTTTTTTTTGACAGAAAATTTTTCCCCCTTTTTTAAATTTAGAAAAAAAAAAACATTGAATTTGGGTAAAACCCAAAACCTTTTTTTCCCCTTAAAACACCTTTGAGATTTCCCTTTTAAAACTTTTAAGCAAATTTTCACAAAAATTTTCCCCCCCACCCGGGTTAACCCCAAGGGAAAAAGGGTAACCCCCTGCCCAAAGGATTTTTTTTTTAAAAAATTTAAAAGGCCTTTTTTTCAAATTTAAAATTTTTTGGGGTTAAGTTTTTTAGTACCAGCCCCCATTTTTTTGACTAAAACCTTTTTTTTTGAAAAATTTTAAAATTAAAAAAAGTTGGAAAATCCCTTTGTTTTAAAAATAAAATTGGTTCCCAAAAAATTTTCCCGGGGGGGAAGGGGTTTTTTTTCTGTCAAAGTTTTTAAAATTTAAAATTAGGGCCCCCCTTAAAACTGTCAATTTTTTTTGTTTTTTAATTGGGCCCCAAAACCATTTAAAAAAATTTAAAAAAAACCCAAAAAAAATTTCCCCTTTCCCCTACCCATTTTGTTCATTTTTCCCAAAAAATTAGGGTCAAAAATAAAAAAAATTTCCCTTCCACTAAATATTTTTAAATGTTTAAAATTGGGCCCCCATTGTTCATTTAAAAAAATACAAAGGATTTTTTTGGGTTTTTTGTTTTTTTTTTAAAAATTTTTTTTGGGGCCAAAAACCCCTTTTTTTTTATTGGAAAAGCAAAAAAAAAAAAGGCCCCGAGCGCCCCCTTTTTAAACGGAAAAAAGCTCTTTTTTTGTACGGCCCCCCAGAAAACCCCATTATTTTAAGGGGTTTTTAATACGGACTAAAAAAAGGGAAAACACGCAAAAAGGGTTTTTGATTTTTCCGTAGAAAAAATTTTTTGGGGGAAAATTTTCCCCAAAAAAATTTTTTCCAAGGAAAAATCGTTTAGGGAAATATAAAAAGGGCCCTTCCTACAAATTGTTTTAGGGGTTTAAAAAAACCGGGGGGAACCCTTAATTTGCCCATTTACGGGTAGCAAAACGGCCCGAGGGCCGGGGAAAAAATTTCCGGGGGCTCTTCCCGGTTTGGGGCGTATTCCGTAAAATATGTGACCGGGGAAATTACTATGGGGGAGACCCAGCCCCCAGAAAAAAAAAATTGAAAATAAAAATTTTTTTTTCAAAACCCCTGTAAAACAATTTTTTTTTATATAAAATTCTACAAAAATAGTTTGTTTCGCAAAAAACCAAAAAACCAATTAAAAAATTAAAAAATTATACTATATCAAAGGGTAAACATAAAAATTTAATTGGGTTTTTAAAAACCCAAAATTCCACCCCTTTAAGATTTTTGGACTTTTTTTAAAATTTCCCCTAAAAAAAAAATTTTAAAAAAATTTTGTAAAATTTTTACTGGTGTTTTTTTTTTTAAAGGAAAAAAATAAATTTGGGGGGAAAAATTTTTAAAAATTAAACTTTTTTTTTGTTTTTTTGGTAAAAATTTAAAAAATATCTTTTTTTTTTGGCAAAATTTTTCCCCTTTTTGTTGATACCAAAAACGGGTTTTTCCTTTTTTGGAAAAAAAATAAAAATTTAGGGGGAAATTTTTTCCCCTTGAAAAATACATTTTTTTGGATTTTAGTGTTGTTCGGGGTTTAAGGTTTCCCCTTAAGGTACCTGGGGGTTTAAAGGTTTGGGGTAAATTTTGAATTTTTTGGGGATTATCACCCCTTTCCCCCCCCCTTCCCTTTTTATTTTTTTTTTTTTCCCGGGGCCCCTTTTTTTTTTTTCCCCACATACAAAAAAAAAAAAAAAATATAAAAAATTAAAATTCCCAAATTTTTATCCCCTTTTTGAAAGCAAAAAATTTGGTATTTTTTTTAAAAAAAAAATTTTTTTTTTTTTTTATAAATTTGTACTTTTTTTTTTCCAATTTTTTGTAAAAATTTTTTAAAATTTAAGTAAAGAAAAAAAGAAAATTTGTTTTTTTATAACCCATTATCCAGTATAAAAATTTTTTTTAAGGTTTTTTCTAAAGGAAAAAAAACCCCAAATTTGGGCCTTTCCCCCTAAAATTTTTTTTTACTATTGGGAGGGTTTAATTTTAAAAAAAAAAATTCCCCCAAAAAAGGCCCTTTTTTTAATTTTTGGAAAAAGGGCATGGCATGAAAAGCTTTATTTATAAAACTTACGAAAAAAATGTAATTTTCAAAATTTTTAATAAAAACCCAAACCATAATTATTGTAAAATTTTTATAGTATTATATCTTAATATTTTTTATTTTAAAGGGTTTTCAGAAAAATTTAAAATATGTTTTTGAAATTTGTAATGTGTTTTAAATTTTTTTGTTTTTTTTTTTGTTTTTTTTTTTTTTGGTTTTTGCTCCCCAACCCTAAAATTTAAAACCGGAAATTTATTAAATGTTTTTTTAATTTTTAAAGGGGAACCCCCCAACCCCACATTTAAAATTCCCCCCTTTAAAATTGTATTACGGGGGGGGGAAAAATTGATGGGGTGGACCCTTTGAGGAAAAATTTCTAAATGTGGGAAAATAGCCCCCCCCCCCCTTAAAAATTAAAATAAAAATTTTTAAAATATTTTTTAAAAAATATATAAACTCATATAAAAAAACCTTTTTTTCATTTGTGTTGGGGTTTTATCCTCCCTAATATTTTACATTTTTTTTGTTTTTTAAACCCCAATTTTTAAAAAAAAATTAAATTTGACTTTTAAAAAAAGGAAATGTCAAAAAATTTTTTTGTTTCTAAAATTTTTGGGGCCCCAAAGCCCCAAGGGGAAAACCAAAATTTTTAAAGGAGGTTTAAGTTTTTGTTCCCCTCCCTCCATTTTTGGGAAAAAATTTTTTTTCAAGGGTTTCATGGGCAAGATTAAAAAAATTTTTTTGGCTTACAAAAATAAAAATTATTTTTTTTTTTAAAAAAATTTTTTTTATAATTTCCCTTAGAAATCAAAACAATTTATAAAAAAACATCCCTCTTGAAAAGGAAAAACGAAAAAAGCCCCACTCCATTTGAAAGGGTTTAAAAGTGAATGAAATTATTGGGGGGCCTTAAAATATTTAAAAATGAAAAAACAGTTTTAACCCCTAATATTTTTAAGGGGTATAAAAAAAAGGGGGGGGGGGGGCCCTTTTTTTAAACCCCCCAAAAATTTTTGAAACCAAATTTCAGATTCATTTTTAAAAAGGGTTTTGTGGGACTGGTACAGATTTTTGGGGAAAAAATTTTTTTGGGGAAACCCAAATTATGTAAAAACATTTTTACTGCGAAAAAATAAAATAGGGGCCCTTACAATCCCTGCTACATCAAACCCCGTTTTGGAAAACTACCCCCTGACTATCTTAAAAAGGGTTTCCTTTAAAAAAATTTTTTTTAGCTATTTTAACAAAAATTTTAAATTGCTAAAAATTCAATTAAAAAACCCAAAAACAAATTTTATACGGGGTTATAAATCTTAGAGCCCAAACCCCTTTTTTTGGCCCTTTCCAATGAAAAAAATACGGGTTTTTCCCCTTTAAAAAATTCCCTTGGGGTTTTTAAATTTTTTTTCACAAAAGGGAACAAGTCAAAAAATTTATCAAATTTCTTTTCATCATAAAAGAAAAATACCCCCTTCCCCTTTTTTTTAAAAACCCCCTTCCCATAAAAATTTTTGCTTTTTGGTTAAAAATAGCCCCTTTGGAACGTAAAAAAAGTGAATTTTAAAATGAACCCCAAAAAAACCCTTGAACATTTTGGGAAAATTTTTTACTTTTTCCACCCAAATACCCCTTTTTTTCAAACAGAATTAGAAACATTTTTTCCGGGGTTTTGAAAATTCGCCCCTTTTGGGAAATTTTTTCTGTAAAAACAGAAGGGGAAAAGGGAAACATTTTAACCCCTAAAAAAAATTCTAGGGGGAAAGGGGGTTTTTTTAATGAAAAAAGAAATTTTAAAATATGCTAAAAAAACAAAAAAAACCTTAGTTTCGGGGGTGAAGGAAAAAAGTAAAATTTTTTAAATTAAAATAAAAACCGGGGCTTTTTTTTTTTTTGTTAAATTAAAATAATGAAAATTGTTTTTTAAATAGAATAAAATTTTAAAATGTTTTTATTGTTTTTTTTTTTTGTTTTTTTCCTTAAAAAATAAAAAATTTTTAAGGGGGAAAGGGGGCCCCCCAACCCAAAAAAAAAACAGGAAAATTTTCAAAAAATTGAAAACCCAAAATTAATATAGTTAAAATTTTTTTAATTTGGGTTTTTTTTTTTAAAATTTTTGGTTTTTAAAAATTTTTTTTATTTTTTTTGTGCAAAAATAAACACCCAAAAATTGTTTTTTTTTAAAAATGGGCCACAAAAAACTGGGGAAAATTTCAAAACCTTTTTGAGTACAATCCCCCAAACCCCAAAAAAATTATTTCCCCTTTTAACAGGTTTTTTTTCAGAAAAACGAAAGCTGGTTTACGGGGAAATTTCAGATCATTTTAATTACGGGGAATTTTAAAATCATTTTAAAATTATTAAAAGGGAAAAATTTTTCAGATAAATTTAAATTACAAGTTTTCACAACAAAAAATTTACAGATAAAACCAAAATTGGGGCGGGCCCCTTTTTTTTAAAAATTTTCCCTTTTAATTTAAACTTTGGAAAATTTAAAGATAAAATTTTTAATTACGGGGAAAATTTTTTAAAATTTCCCACTTGTTTTAGGGGGGAATTTTTCCAGATCCACTTAATTAAAAGGGTTTTTTTAAAGTAAACCTTTAAATTACAGGGAAATTTCAAAACCCATTTAAATTTTACGGGTTTTTTCCCCCAAAGTTTATTTTTAAAATTTTAACGGGGGGTTTTTTTTCCCAAAACCCATTTTAATTTTAACAGGGAAAAATTTTTCCAAAAATTTACAAAAATTTAAAAGGGGTATTTAAAAAATAAATTTAAATTACGGGGAAATTTTTAAAAATTTCACTTTTTTACGGGGGTTTCAGTTTTCATTTAAAAATTTTACGGGGGAAATTTCAAAATTAATTTTAATTTTAACGGGGGTTTTTTCCAAAAATCACAAAAATTACGGGGAAAATTTGTTTTTAAGGGAAAAATTTCAGAAAACTTTTTTAAAAAAACATTTTTTTTTTCCCAGATTTTCGGGGAAAATTTTCAGTTTCACTTTATTACGGGGAAAATTTCAAAAAATCATTTAAATTTACCGGGGGAATTTTTTTAAAAATCACAAAAATTACATGGTTTTTTCCCCAGATAAATTTTAAAAAAGGGTTTTTTTTTTCAGATAAAATTTTTTTTACGGGGAAATTTTTTTCCCAGTTTTGGGTTTTTGATAAAACAAAATTTTACGGGGTTTATTTAGATTTTTTTAAAAAACGGGGGAAATTTCAGTTTCCTTAATTTAAAGGGAAATTTTCAAAATTAAACTTAAAATAAAAAAGGGAAATTTTCCAAGTTTCATTTAAATTACGGGGAAAAATTTTTCAAAAATAAATTTAAAAAAACGGGGAAATTTTAAAAGATAAATTTAAAATTAAAAGGGAAAATTTCAAAATCATTTTAAATTACGGGGAAATTTTTTAACCCCACTTTTTTTACGGGAAAAATTTCCCAAAAACCCTTTTTAAATTCAATTTTAATTCCCAAAAAACACAAAAAATTTAACAGTTTCCAACAAAAATTGCAGGCAAATTTTCCCCAAAATTTATTAATTTTAAACGGGGAATTTTTGAGACCCACTTTTTTTAAAACAGAAAATTTTCCCAGTTTTCCCCTTTTTAAAAAACGGGGAAAATTTCCCCAAAAAAATCATTTTTTATTACACCCGGAAATTTAAAAAAGTAACAAAAATTTTAAACGGGGAAAAATTTTTCCAGAAAAAATTTTAAATTACAGGGTTTTATCGGGTATTAAATTTTTAAAAGGGGTATTTCATATACTTTTTTACGGGGAAATTTCAAAAATAAATTTAAATTTTTACAGGGAAAATTTCAGATCATTTAAAATTTTAACAGGGAAATTTTCAAAATTATTTTAAATTAAAGTTTTTTTAAATTTAAAGTTTTCATTTAAAATTTAAAACGGGGCTTTTTCCCAAGCCTGTTTAAATTTTAAAAGGGAAAATTTCAGTTTTAACAAAAAAATTTAAACAGAGAAAAAATCTAAAAAACATTTTAAATTACAGGGAAATTTCATTTTTAAAATTTTAATTTTACTGGCTTTTTTCGGGCTTTCCCTTAAAATTACGGGGAAATTTTTTCGGGATCACTTAATTACGGGGTTTTTTTCAAAATAAACTTAAAAACGGGGAAATTTCAAAAATAAATCTTTAACAGGGTTTTTTTCCCATTTTTCTTTTTCATGAATTTTTTTTGGGGGAGTTTTTTTTAAAAAAGAAAATACCGTGGGGCAAAAAAATTAAAAAACTGT
>NW_026867378.1:0-38034 GCF_026571515.1 Ruditapes philippinarum | reverse complement strand
AAAAAAAAGTTTTTTTTAAAAAAAAATTAATATATGTTTTTTAAATCTGAAGTTATAATTATGCAAGGTAGAAAGGAACTGAGATGCACTTTATGGATTAACTGAACAACCGAATACTAAAGCGTGAGTATCATCAATCAACTTGACATTTTGTCTATACAATTAGTATTATCATTTTATTTTCTGATTTTGTAAAAGATACGTGTTACTGTACAAAGTTCTTAGTTCTATTTCAGTTTATCGTCGCAAATCTAAATCTCAAATGTACGATTCCAGTTAAAAATATAAATGTTTAAAAACAGGTATGAAACATTCAAAACAATGATAAAAGAAGAGAGTCCATTACTATTATAATGTGTTCAGAATGTCGGTCTTTAGTTATAATTATATAAATATATTATTTTGCGTTTTTCTTCCAGGGAAAAAAACGGTAATGAACATGTCATAAGTATGATTGATGTTTATTAGATATGTGTGTCGTTAAATAAGCCGTTATTATCAACAACTTTGTACAAGGGATGCGTGATAAAAAGCTTTGGCTTCTTTAAAAGGATATTGACTTTAAAAGAAACATGACAATACAGTGTCCCCATTATGACCTTTCATAACGCCGCTTTGTTCTTTCTCAACATTCTTTGTAATCCTGATTCAAATAAAAAGTTAGTTTAACTGCAGTATGTTCAATGTATTAATATAAAATGAAAGGATTAAATATACAATATTATCTTTGAAAATGCTTTTTAAAGATCAATACAACAAAGATAATTCATTTTGCCGACATGATCTAACTGAATGCAATATTATAAGTTCATGACGGATTATAAAATTGTAGCCTTCTTGTCTCGTGTATGATATAACAAAGACGCTAAAGATCTTATGTTAAGATTAACTACAAAATACAACGTTTCTTATAAAACTTAAAAAGATTACAGGTCTTATGCATATGTCCGATGAATACCATCAATTATATTAACGGAGCATGTTGAAGACACAGCAAATGTAAACATATTGAATTTCATAAAAGAAAAAAGTAATATGAACTAAATTCAAATACAATTTGAATTGGCCGGAATCCTGAAATTAGTGTCATTACTTCTAATCACCATTAGTTGTGTCTTTATAAAGATAAATTTTTACATCGTTTGAGATATATAGATGTATATCTGATTTATGAATGTATGTCTTGGAAAAAAAATACGATTACTGATCTTTTTTTCGTGTGACTACACATTTAATTTTTATCTCATGATCCTTCTTCATTGTTTCTTTCACTTGTGAGACACTAATTAGCTTAAACACATCCTAAAATAGCATACTGGTAAAGCAGAATTATCAAAAAGAATCGCCGTCACATCTAATTTAATCAGCCGACTGCAAGACTGAAATATACAGAAGGTGCTCATAAATCACGAATCAACTTGTCACTCATTTCTGATGACGTTCACTATGTAGTAAACTGATTGGTCAATTTTAAACCCTTTACATTCTATGCAAATGTACACAGTTATATATTGTGGATATAATAAGGTATTTTAGTGTTAATACTGTGTCCCTAATATGACCTATCACATGTTACTTTTACCATTAATTCTCCATCAATACCGCTCTTTATCAGTGTCTCTGTAAAAGATAGTATAATTTAAATCACTTTTTAAACCATGCCTATATTAAGGTCATCAATATCTGTCAAAAATGAAAGATAGTAAGTCAATGAATTATCGCATGAGTTATCCTATTATTGGTTGATATGGAAACTTTCCGGCATAACTGATAGTGAATTTTGTATTGATAAAATGACATATATATATATCTGTTAATAGAGTATTGCTATCTTCATTAATACACCTGAGACGTTATCTCTTGCTTTATCACACTTGCTTGTCGAGGCAGTGCATATTTTGAAAACATTGGTAGGTTTGGAGACAAACTATTTTAAAGGTATAAATATTAGTAAAAACATGTTTCTTTTCAAATAATTCTCCGCATACTGTAAGTGCACGTAACATCTGTTTGATATGAAACTTTTACTTTAAAATGCAACAATTTTAGTGCACTATGTTGCCCGTGTACTTATAAGACAAAGTGCTTTATTTGATTTATGTTCAATTTGGTTGACAGAATGAATAATACTGTCTGCACAGTGTTCTTGTAGAGAAAGAATCTATGAAACATCAAAATGTCATATGTTCATCTTTCTTTTCTTTATATGTTGTTTTAATAGAATATCCTTGTCATTTCTATTAAATTATTTAAACGTATTAAATCAAAAAGAAGTTTTCATCCTATGATGTAATAAAACTAGGAATAACATTTTTTTCAAGGCTTGGATTAACTGAGCAACCGAATATTAAAGCGTGAGTATCATCAATCAGCTTGACATTTCGTCATTCAAACTAGTATCATTATCTTATTTTCTGATTTTGTAAAAGATACTACGTGTTACTGTACAAAGTTCTAAGTTCCATTTCAGTTTATCGTTGGAGATCTTATATCTAGAATTACACGGACAGACACCAGTTAAGAAATAAAGAACAAGTACGAAACATTTAAAACAATGATAAAAAAGAGTCCATTGCTATTTTATTGTGTTCCTAATGTCGGTCTTTGGTTGTTATATATAAATATATTATTATGCGTTTTTCTTCCAGGGAAAACAACGGTACTGAACATTTAATAAGTATGATTGATGTATATTAGATATGTGTGTCGTTAAATAAGCCGTTATCATCAACAACTTTGTACAAGGCATGCGTGATAAAAAAGCTTTGGCTTCTTTAAAAGGATATTGACTTTAAAAAATGTGACAATACATTGTCCCCGTTATGACCTTCCTTATCATGTTGTGACTGCTTATTAATTTTCCATTACATTTAATTTAACAAATCCCTTTATCCATTTCACTAAAACTAAAAACAAAGAATAATTTATCTCTTGCTTAATATGTTTGTTTATTAATTAGTGTCAGTGGTAGTAAATCATCAAATGAGTTTCACAGTATAAACCAACATAGTAAACAATTACAGTATTTTTAAGACAAATATTATATATTAATAGATATATATGCGTGTTTTTCAATTAAACTTGCTATATTTATTATTGTAAACAGTTCCTGCGAAAATATATTGTTTCAAAACTTCTTTGGTCATGGAGGAGACGTGGTTCTTAAACTATTTACACATTAAATACCCAGAATATCAAAAGAGGATACATTTGCCCAACATTGAATCAATGTCTAACGCATATATCTTATTGATATTGATATATCAACAGTGAAATACTACTTTAAAAGGACGACAAAAAGTTTCATTTTACGTATAAAAATAACATGGAAAGTTGTGTACAAATAAATATATTGCTTCATAGCCACAAAGTCTCTTTGCACAATATAACTATGTATTGCATTTGTTTAATAATCATTCGCAAAATAAGTTTTGTTATAGCGTCATTTCACTATATTTTATACATTGTTCCATTTATACTTACATATATCAACTGCTTCATTGTTTCCTTCATAACAGGAAATAGATTAATTTATCTTCATGTTTAATGGTTTCTGTTTGTATATTTTCAGATTTTTTTAAAAAGAATAAGGTGTCATATTCCTGTAAAAATATAAAGATAAAAAAAATACTATGTTTATCATTTATGTGTATTCTTCAAAGTTTGAAGTTTTTAGACATTATTTCATGTGAATGTTTCAATTTTGTTATAACATCTTGTTTAAAAATGTGCTCATAAATAGAATATTTTACTACTCAACCAAATTATGTTGTTCAAAAGTTTAAACATATTTATAAAATTTGTCAATAAAAGGAAAGGGTTTAGAAATATTTCTTTAATATGCGGTTTGAATGACGAATACAAATATTTACATTGTATTTTATTTGGTTTGAGTGCAAACGTATATTTAAAACAACGATGTTATAAAAATGTGTTTCAGTAACTAACTTGGCAAATATATAGAGAATACCATGCTAGTGTCTGATATTATACAATTTATCAGGCAAGGCTAAGAAAAAAAATGAAGGGCGAGGCTCTGCCGAGCTCTTCATTTTTTTTCGTGCCGAGCCTGATAAATTTTATAATATCAGACACTTGTTTGGTATTCTATTTATCATGTTTTCAATTTCAATTGTTGTTTGATTTTTTTTATTTTAATTGAAGCAAAACCCTATCCAGAACCTCTCGTGTTCAGACGGCGCGCAATAATATGTGAAATGTCAAATAAAAAAGAAATAGTCCCGAATGTTTTAGTTAATTGTAAGTGACGCGTTCATATTCAAAATTTCTATTCGATTCAAAGTTTATCAGTTAAATATTTCCAACCCAGTAGCAGGAAAAAATATTCCATTCCTTTTATTTCATTTCGCAAATTTCGCATATTTTTGGTTTCATGTCGCCATCTTGAATTTACCGACGTATGGATTACGAACGTTGAACGAGCATAATCGATAGATGAAAATTGGATATAATGTCTGGGTTAAATGGATTTATCAATTCACAAAATAAGATTACGTGTTTTTATTCAATATCAAGTGTTTCATGAGACATATCAGTGTTACATTAATGAACAGGATATGAGAAAACACAAAGTAAACAAAGATTTTGAAAATGTATCGTTGAACACCCAGTGTTGAACAGCTGATTTCACGGGAAAATGGAAATTTTAAGTTTACCAGTTCATCGTCAAGTGTTTATATTTTTTAAAGTGAATTTACCGACTTGAATAAACATTTCAGGTTGTTGACATGCAATACTGCGCCATAAAATATCGAATTTAAGCTGTTGCTGGACTAAAGCAATCTGCTGTGTGATGAGTGGGTGGGGTAACTGATTTGGCCAGGATTTCATTTGGCCATGTGACTCCGTTAAAACGTGCCAAGAATGAGACATGGAAATGGACTCTAATGAACGTATTGTAACAGTGGCCAGTTTGATCTGTAGATGGCGATGGAGAATCTGACCGTGTAACTGTAGCTGATGGTCCAGTGGATGGATTGCGGACTGATGCCAAAAGGTTAGAGCACTCATTTGCCTTTTCTTCTGAAATTCACTATAATTTATAATAGATTGAACATTTTGTGCCCACTTATTGCCATAATATCTGTGGGTGCAATATTGGAATTTCTCAACTTTTGGACGAGATGCTTTCTTGCAGAGTGATTTGTGATATTCTTATCCGGGTTTAACTCTTTAGCCATTTTTTTTAGAAGGCCTCCAAGTTTCTTCACACCAACTTTCTGGTTGAGAAACCACTGGCATTGACCATTAGGTTCATTGTTAATAGGGATTGTTCTTGGTGCAATATAAAATGGAGATTCATTAGAAAGGCATGCTGCTGGACGCTTTTCAGCGTATCTTTTGTAGATTCAATAGGGTCCCTATCATCACCTGGAATTGAATACATTCGGGGACTGACTTTCCTTACATCACATACATTTCGCCATTCCTGGTTTTAGTTTGGCGTTCATTGAAATTCTTAATACTCTAGACCCTCTGATGTTTTGCCAAGTTTGATATCTCCCCATCTGAAAATAATATAAAATGTAATGTGTTTAGTAATTAATTTATTAAAGAGTTATAAATATTTATTTAGATATTTTTCTAGAATTTGAAATTTTTATTATTGTAAGAAAAACTTCAGATGCTTTGTTTAACCAATTTTTACTTTGTATGTTAAATAAGATTAGATACAAATGGGCGGGACATGAAAATTTATTATAAAATAAAATTTTAATGCTGCTGCAATTTTTTTTTACAATTTTGGGAAAGACTCTGGTAATCCACGGACTTTTTGATTGGAAATAGTCTGATAATAAGTGTTTAGACATTTATTGTAATGTATTATTTGGATGGAATTAGATTTAATTGTGAAATTTCATGTTAGTAATATGTAAATATATTTGAGCCACGTCATGACAAAACCAACATAATGGGTTTGCGGCCAGCATGGATCCAGACCAGCCTGCGCATCCGCGCAGTCTGATCAGGATTCATGTTGTTCGCTTACAGTGTTTTTTTTTCTTTATATAACTACTACCCTAAAACGGTACCATTCCCAATAGAAAATAGACATTAAAATTCCCAATTTCCAATGTTAAATTCCCAAAATGACTGTTCAAAATGCCCACTAGGCAAAGTGATTTTTTTAAAATCATTTAAATCCAACATATTCATATAAATCACCACTCAATAGTTCTATCTAGACAGTAGAAGCTGTTAGCTATCTTTATTCATGATGTCTAATCTCATTTGTAGCTGAAAAAATGCATTAAAAAAATTCCCAATTTTAGTCAAAATAACGCATTTTTCCCCAATCAGTCTGGTACCGGCACCATTCCCAAAGTAGAGAAAAAAAACGCTGCCTTACAAACCCTATAACAAGTAAAGAAACTGATAGCGAACAGCATGGATCCTGATCAGACAGCGCAGATGCGCAGGATGGTCTGGATCCATGCTGGTCGCAAACCCATTATGTTGATTTTGTCGTGACACGGCTCATTTCATATAATTACTGCTTTTGAAGCCTGTTGTTATTATTGAATATTTTAGTATAAATTGAAATAGATTTATTTTTCCCGTGGACTATATTTTAGCATATTAATAATATTTTTAAAATATTTCACTTTAACATTGTTAATATTATATTTCCTTTGGTTTATAGAGCTGACATCGATAGTGATGTTGATATTTTTCTGTTAATCAGTCATTGATACTAACATATTGTTTCCAATTATAGTACATTTTTATAGTTCCAATTAGTGCCTTTTGTAAAAAAGCAAGTCCCCGGGGTGTTAAATAGAGATGATACGGTATTTGAAAAATCAATAATTTTAATAAATTATGAAAATTCACCTGAATTACATAAAAAAAGCAGTTGGCCAAAGTATTTTTTTTATTTTAATATTATGAGTTATAATCATAATTAAACAAACATTCTACCTGAGATTATACTGCTCTGTCGTCCCTCTAATTCCAAAAATGAAGGCAATTGTTCCACCAAACACAGTGTTGAGTAATGCTGTTGTGTCATGGCACTTAGTACACCTTTCATAATATGCATTTGATCAACTTCTTTATCGGAGAGTGACGATGCAACTCGTGGTTTATTGCCTTTTCCCAATTTTTTTAGACATTTTTGTTTGGCCTTTAAGGCATCTCTTGTCAAAGAAAATTGTGGGCCATTTCCTCTCATTATAAGAAATGGATATTTATTTCTCTGCAGTTTTCGGTCAATACTACTGATAATGTTACGTAAAGAACTCGGTTCATATTCGGTACCATCTGCTTTCTTTATAGACAAAATAAAGTTTGCTAGATATGAGTCAAGTTGGTCAATGCTAATCTCATGTATCTCTCTTTTTTCCCTTTTGTTTCCAGAAATCTTCTGAACTTATTTATGTCAGTTAGAGTTTTTCTCATGGTATTTTTGTTATCTTGCTCTTCAATGAACTTGTTAACATCATTTGAGGATAAATTCAAAAATTCTGATGTTTCAGGAGGCTGTTCAATTAATGTTGGCAATTCAAGTTGGTTGGCAGCAACAGAGATGGACAACAAAGGAGCACTCTCAGAAAGACTGTTTTCAACAAGGCCAGGTGGTGGTGTTGGTTCCATTTCATCATCAAAATCAGTAATTTCCAGACTGTATTTATTCAGGAAATCATCAGGATCAATTTCTTCAACATGTTGTGTTTTAAGCTGATCCCAAATTAAGTCAAATGTGGTTTGACTCAAATAATCAGACATTTTTGACTGAATGAACTGCTCAGATCTTGAATTTTATCAGAATAGCAGAAGACAAGCTGATAAATTCTCTCCTTATTATTATTTTTTTATTTATTTTAATAAAAGGACTAAAAAATTTTTATTTTTTTTTAATTTATTAAAAAGTGTGAAGCAATACAACAAAATAAAAATATAACAGTAACAATTTTTTTTTGTATTATTAATATGCTTTATTTTTATCGTATCAAGATATGTAGTATTTGTAGTATCCAATGTAAACAGTAGACCGGAAATGACCCGAAAAAAGTAGTTCCGTCAAGGTCAAAATGTGTATTGATGAGGTGTCTGATAAAGCTTGGGGTGACTGATAAAGCTAGGTTTATCGGGCATGCACTTTATCAACAGAAATCAATGTAATGACATGATAAAAGTTAAATATAATAAATAAATAAATAAATAAATAAATAAATAAATAAATAATAAATAAAGAAATAAATGAATATTGAATAAATAAATATGAATTTATTTTTAACACAAATGCACCTGTTTTTTTGAAAGGTTATGTTGTTATTGTTTTATTGTAATCGGGGTTAGTGAATGTTTGTATATGTTGTTTTATTTGCTTATTAATTATTTACCTATTCATCGTCTAATTATTCTTTTTCAAAATCCTTTGTTAACCTGATATTAATATAACGTAACCTTAACTACAGCGTATGCAATGTATAAATATAAAATGAAAAGATAAATGTACAATATAATCATTGAAAATGCTTTTAAAAGATCAATACAACAAAGATAATTCATTTTATCAGACATGATCTAACTGAATGCAATATTATTAGTTCATAATGTTGTATAAAGTTGTAGCCTTCTTGTCTCGTGTATGACATGATGAAGACGCTAAAGATCTTAATAGGTTAACATTTACTACACAATACCAGGTTTGTTACATAAAAAAATTACAGGTCTTAAAACACTCCATTGCATTAACGGAGCATGTTGAAGATACAGCAAATGTTACAATTATAGTGAATTTAATAAACGAAAAATGTAATATGAGCTGAAATCAAATACAATTTGAATTGGATGGAATCGTGAAATAATTATAATTACTTCTAATCATAATTAGTAGTGTCTATATATTTATATAGATTTTATTTCCACCTCGTTTGTAATATATCGAGTTATTTTTTATACATTAATCTATGTCCTTAGAAAAATGCATTATTGTTACGAGTACTGATTGTTTTTCATGTGATCTCACATTTAATTTATATATCATGATCATTCCTTATTGTTTCTTGCACTTGTGAGACGCTTATTCGCTTAAACACATCATGGATTAGCATTATGATAAAACACAATCATCAAAAAGAATACACGTCACGTTTAATTCAATCAGCCGACTGAAAGACTGAAGAAAACAAAAGATGCTCATAAAACACGAATCAACTTGTAACACATTTGATGACGTTCATAATTTGTAGTAAATTGATTGGTCAATCTTAAACCCTTTACCCCTTGTCTCATCTATTCTCATATTTTTCCAATCAAATGAATCGATCTTAAATATCCAATTTGGTCATTTTAAAGGAAAGAAATATATATATAGTAAATGATGTTGCATAATCCTTTTATTCTGCCATTGTAAAAAGTTTTAAGCTCAATGCAATTTTGGATGTCATTAAGATAATAATGCACCACGTGCCTAGGTCGCCCGTAGCCAAGTGGTTAAGACGGTTGTATTCAAACCGCTATTCGAACGCCGCCACGTTCTCTGTGAATTCTTTAATGTGAGGAAGCTATCCTGCAGGCTTACAAAATGTCGTGGTTCTATTCAGGATACGTCCATGCCTGAAATTATACACGAAGTAGCACCTGGGGTCTTAATTCACCAATAATGCGTGAACCTTTATAGTGTTGGTGTAACGTAAAATTCAACTATTTTGACATGCATTAACTTGATATTTTACTTTAGAGTGTGATATTTGCAATACATAAAAACAACATGAAAATGTTCTTTACATATTCAAATAGCAGTTTTTCGATATTAATTATTTCTTTTATTCAATACAATACCTTCTTTTTCTTAAAATATTATAATTAAATATCCAAATGTATTTCATTCATAGAGCACATAAAAGGTATGTACTAACCAAGGCTTTTACATTTGCCCTTTATAATATATTTTTGACTTGTCATATACTTACACGGTTAGATTTTATGTTTTGTATTAAAGGTACATTACGCCTTAGAAACAAACAAATTTGTCCTGCTTTAGAAAGGGCACACAAGTTTTGTAACATTAAAAGCATGGCTTTAGAGCACGTTAAATGATTGTCTACTACAGAAAGTAAGCTAAGCGCAGAATGTGTAAATCATTCGTCATAAAAACAGCATAATGGAAACAACGTAATATTCTGACTTCCATACAAAATACTAAGTCACTATGACAAAGAGTAAAATAGAATCCTTAAAGTAATCTCTACTAATTGCCAAAAGTCAAAAGAATCTGAGGCAAATAAAAGAGAGCAGGTCATTATCAAACTGATAATTTGTTTGGAAACTATAAAATGACACTAAAAATAAAACAAAGCTTTTGAGAAATAAAAATAAAAACATTTTTGGGCATAGTGCCTCTAAATGATATAATCAAGGACTCGGCAAAATGATTAAATGAAATGTCTCATGTCTTTGAGATATGCATCGATAACATGTTCGAATAATAATTTTCTCTCAAGAAATTTATCAAAATTTCTATCTTGTTTCATTACTAAACTAGGTTTTGTGCAACTGTATCAGCTCTATAATTATACTAAGTCTTTTAAGCCATATCTAATATTTCAATTTATTATGTCCATGTGGGCTATAATTAATTCGCATAGAAACTTACGACAGCTAAACACAGCTTCTATGTATTACCTATTTAAAACTGACCTTGCGTTATTGAATGCGTTGCACAATGGCAATTTTTCTAAGCACCTTAGAACTTTTTGTATATGTGTTACTGGGATGAAAGTGTGAACAGCGTTCAATTATGAATACCTGTGTATTAGTACAATTGAAAAGATGAAATAAACAAAAATGATTTGTTTAATATGATGCATGCATAAAATATTAATCATTTTAGCGTCGTTTCTTTAAGTCTTTTTAAGTTTTATATTTCTATCGTATTTTTGCCAGTCAATTGAAAATGTTCATAATCAAATGTTCATGTAATACAATCGGGGACATGACATAATTTAATAAGCGTTTTAAACATCGAAGTCGATTCTGTTACCTTGCTTTATTGTTTTCAAAAATGTGCTGGTAACCTTTTCTCCAAAACTTTTTTCACTGATTTATGTTTTTCCACACAAAAAACATAAAACTGTAAATAAAACAACATGTTTGATAATTTTGATATTTTGAAAATGTATTGAAATAGTCTTTTTTACTTAAGGCAAACTGGTTTTCGCATTTTAACACCAAGCTAAATTGTCTCCTAAACGAACTTATATATTATGTATCCAGTTCACAGCACGATCTAATCAAGTAAGGAAAGTCTTACTTATCTCCTAAACCATGCTACATTTTGCTTATCAAAAATGTCACGAGAAAGATAATCACTAACAACAGGCATGTCCTCATATTTATTAATGTGAAACTCTTCTAACATGATTGATAGCAAGAAATTCATATCATAAGAAAGAAACAAATTTCAATAATACCTTAGTTATTAATATAACATACATCATATCAGTATGGATCTTTATAGTCTTTTGCAGACACATTGTCAAAAGTAGTTTTAATTTGCACGGAATGATACCAACGTCGGTTATGCTAAATAAATAAACTAAATTAAATAATTATAAAATGTGTGTAATATTGTATTTTATTGCATACTTTTCAGTGGACTGTGAAATGATATGCTGGTAATTTCACAGACATTTGTTACATACATGTATAATGTTAACAGTAGCCAGAAACTATCTAAATGCAGATGAAAGGCATATGTCTGAAATGACTGGAAATATCTAGAAATACACGCGTGCTTGATTACGAGAATCATAAGAATTTATCTGCACATACCATTTAAAAAATGTAACATAATTCGTAAATGTTTACGGAATTCTTTTTTAACAAGGACAGAGTAACGTTATGATTTGATGACGTCATGAAGGTGTGACGTATGTCGGTTCGCTGAAAAACTAAGAAATAATGACTCAAAACCCGGGATAGAAAACTTGTTTGTTTTGTATATATGATCAATTTATATTTCACTTGTGAACATCGGCTCTTTTATTTTCACGGGCGGATACGCCACACATTTTATCTGGTGTTCACTCTGTGAAGTACATGTAAGGCTTACATGCAAAACAAACAAATATTTTCTGTATTATAAATAATCTCATCGATGACTACAGTATACAACTACAATAAGTTTATACATTATACATTAAATACAGTAATAAATAAAGATGTACAAATATACAACAACAACAGAAACAACAACATAAATGCTATAATCATAGCATGCTCATTGACTGTAATGGAAAGTGCATGTTACCGTCCACGCCCCCCCCCCCCCAACACCGGCTTAAGCAGACATTAACATTTCAACACGAAAATGGTGAAATTTAAACTTTTTTAACAAAAAGGTACATTCTACAATTATGGTTCCATGGAAATCACTAACACGCCATTATGTTGATTGTATGTAAGATAAGTAACTAAAACGAATGACATATTACCTCTTATGTATAAACAACAACAACAACGACAACAACAACAAAAACAAAATTGACGTAGAACAAACAAATATTTTCACTGATGTTAAAGATTATTGAGTACATGATAATAAATTTGACAAAGGTACCGGTTAAAAGAACACATATGGCAAAGGTTGGTATTGTGAAGCTAACACAGGCCGGTAAGTTAAAATATATTCCGTATAATTCTGTAAATGAGAAAGTTTTATACTCGCTGCTTGAGTAGAGATACAATTTTGGACCTTTCTGATTTTTAAGAGGCAAAAGTTTTTCTTGTTAATTCTAATAAAATTATCTGAAAATATTGACCATTTTTTTGTTTTTACTTACGTTGTTTCCCTAATAAAATGTTTATACTTTACCAGAGCTTAAACATTTTTTATTATATAGCTGTATGTATGTTTACGCGATTCTGTTTTTGTTTGCTTGAACACGTGCATTTATAAAAACATGTGATTTGTCATAACAGTGAAAAAAATAAAAATAATTATTTTGCTACCTTATTTGCTTTCCATTTACGTTGGTGATGTTATGGTGGGGTCAATGGTAGCTTGCATTTATTATTGTCTATGTACAATCGAAGCAAGTCAGCAACCTTTTCAATTTCGTCATTGGAATCTTATCCCCCACCCAAAGTTATAAGTTATTTAATTATAGTGATATTCAATTTAAATCCAATTATAAGTTGTAGGCGGATTACAGCTATATTAACAGTAGCTAGTTCCATCAACATTTTTTGCTCAAGAGGTTAAGATGTATTGTAATTGGTGTTACCTTTTTATATCTTTAATATGACGAATGAGAAGCTGAAACGTCAATGGTACTGGACTTAATTTAATTTTTAGGATAAAAAAGATTATTAACAAAAGCTGATTACATTTAAGATTTCCAAATTTGAAAAAAGTAGTTGGTTTAACATAATCAATACTTTCTTAAAAATTTATATCTTATAAAATATATGCTATTGAATTAAATGCTATTTTCGATTTTGCCTTGCATTTTTAGAAGTTTCATATATTTAACAATTGTTGACGAAACACTATGTTATAAAAGAATGTTGTTAAGGTACCTGAATTTTGATCTTTCATTCAAAACATAAAAAATATATATTGATTAAAAATCTTTCTTGTTTTGTCTCTGATGGTATCATACGAACGATGAGAACGATCTCAGAAGATAAAATGTGTATTGTTTAATGCACGAGCGAGAACTTCCAGTCCTTCATTTCTATGACCATGACCACTCGACCACGAATATGTCACATTTATTATTTGCAAATTTTAAGTAATCCACAGAGACCATTTCTCGAACTCTAATACCGATAGATCCATGTAACGTTTAAATATATTGTTGTTTTTTTTGTTTTTGTTTTTTTTTTGTAACAGTGCCAAAACTATATCTTTCATTACATGTAGCAACAATACTTCTATTTATGGTAACAAAATACAAAAAAGTATCCCTAAATAACAGTAATTCAGTACTTAAAATTTGAGATACTTTTAAGCCTGATGAAGAGTATTGTATAACTCGAAACTAGAAGCCAATAACAACTTTTTAAACTTGACCTGGTGTTGTACGTGTGTTCCTCACCTGCTTTACTCATTATTTTTTGTAAATATTTTAAAATGCTTTTTAATGATAGAAAACAACTTTATTTGGGCGATGGCAAGTAAATGAGCTTCAGTGTTGAATTGAAATAAAAAACATGAAATATTCCGACAGTGTAAGAATAAATATGCAATGGTACGGTCGATACTTTCACCCATATCTTTTTGAATTATGAATAAGGCAACCTGATAGGTTTTAAAGATACTACGTTTCTTAACCATAGACAGATGTTGTTTTAAAATATGTAACATGTGATGGTAATATATACTCAAAAATGAAAGAGGAGATTGTCTTTGCCATATGACAATATTTTATGAAGTATTCTACATAGAAAATTAACATGAACTTTTTAAAAAGATATATATCTTCAGCTTTACTAACAATCCAATTTGGACAGTTTTTGGCTTGTTTTCCTGATAAACAAGGAAGTTACCAAAATATAACTTAAAGGATATCCGCCAAAAAAGGATTTTTTTTGCTGTTTAATATCTTGTCAATTTAAAATATAATTATTATGGCAAAACGTTAGGTCATTTTTTCTGCTTTTGTTACGGTGGTATGTTTAGATAAAGCGGTTAAGTAGTTTGAATGGAAGCAAATTTACTGCTTTGTTCACATTTTGCTACTTTAATCACAAAACGTATTACATTCAACACTTTCGTTCGCTTTATATTATCAGGTTATGAAAATCAATGGACATTCAATTTACTTGTTAAGTTGTTTTCTTTCTTTCAATTATATTTCAGTTTATACTTGGTAAAATGTAACCTTATGATCTTCCAGCGTTTTGCACCAAATAGTTCCGAATATTAAATATAATTGAATCCCTATTAATCAATCGAACCTCGTTGTCATTTCAACCGAGTCCATAAAAGATCCATATCATATCACTTTTTAACTCTATCTAGCCTCGTTTTCATTTAAGGATGATTATAAGAATTGCAGATACTGTCCTGATTTTACTCGTCCAATACAGATTTGACAGTTATGAATTCAGTACTCAAAAATATATAATAATCGCATATTATTTTTTGCACATTGTAAAATACAGGCATATTTTTGTGTTTTTGTACGCGTACACAGCAGGGGAAATCCCATATCAGGGAAACTTTCATATAAATCTGATATTTGCATATAGTATTTTAAATCTTAAAACCACTGTGGACATAAAGAATTATAGCGAACCTGCTGTAAATAATGCAATTTAGTATAGAAACAATCTCGGGCTATGCCTGTGTTTGAGTGAGCATTTGAATGTAAGGCATATTGAACTTTGTTTCATTTTGTTTAATATCACGATTCCCTGACAAGATTGCATGATAAATTTACAACATTGAAACAGTCACATTTGAATGAGAAGTACTTTTTCTCTCAAGTTACTCCTGTATTTATCGCTAGATTTGTAACACATACTGTATCAAATAGTTTTATAATGTATTTAGTCTGATGAAGATAATGAGACACGCCGAAGAAGACAGCAACTACGACGATATTACCGATACATGTTTAAATCTTGTATCTCGAAATATTTCTGTCCTTTGACGTTCACAAACATAACGACGTTTTATCAATGCTACTTTGAGGCAAATTGGTTTGCCGAACATTGCAGTAAATTATTAAACGGTTGCGTAAACAATACGGACACTAAAGATTTGTTTTAAAAGCATATGCATATTTGATCTTCTTTTATCTTGTCATTTATATTCTGTTTACAGAATACTTAATACACCTGGTGAATTCTTTAAGTATTACGACAAAACATTCTGTCTCATTCGTCCATCCTTTGCACATGTTGTAGGTCTGGAAATTAACGAAAATCTTATGTAAAAATGGGCAAAAGAAAAGACACGGATGCAAATGGTGTTTTACTATATCTTTTGATTCTCATATCATATGTATTTACCATGATTACGGTTGATGCCATTTCCTGGACGAAATATCGATATGAAGGAAACTCCGTGGAAGTAACATGTGATTCCGAAGATATTCAGGTGATTGCAGAAAACGTTCCTGATCCATTTACATGCAGCAAAATTGGTTAATCCCGAAAGGTCCCCTCATTTTATTTTAAAAGCATAATGCTTTGGATTGAGAGTTTTGAACAGGAAAAAAATCATGCGGGGGAATAACCTTTCAACCGAAATTTTAATCAGCGAAAAAAATTTAATGTTTTCATTCAGGTGTTTATTTTATGGTATTAGGGAAATTGATTCCTTTAAACTGTGCTTTGGTACCTTAAACATGAAAATTTGAGGGTTTTTGCACTTTTCAAAATCCAAAAATTTTGTTTTATGGTTTTTTATTGTTTATTTTGCTTAGGGGACCCCCCCCTTTTAAAAATTTAAACTTTAAATGGGCAAGTGCCACTGCAGCTAGAAATGACCGTAATTCATTTTGTGTTGGATTTTTTGGGTATTTAGAGTTTTACGATTCAATCGATTGAATTTTAAAATTTTTTAACCCACGGGGAGTATAAAGAGGGATTTTAAATTTATTTTCACTTGATTCCCAAATTAACCAATCTGCGGTATTTTTCTTTCTTTTTTTTTTTTAAGAACAAATAATTGGTCGTTTTATCAAAAAAGTCCGAAAACTAAAAATATAAAACCCAATACGATATAAAACTTTTACACACAATTTTTTAATTAATAAAAAACATTTTGGTTAGAGAATAAAAGTACTTTAAATTTTGTTAGTATTTTGAATATGCATTTGACTTCTAATAAAGGCTCCTTGAGGTTTATTGACATGAATGGACTGAAATTGTTTTGTTGCTTTTTCCAGATAAATGTAAGATTTATAAGACCACTAATCTGGTTGCAAAATTTCAAATTATTTGCGCACTTCGTTGTTCAAGAATAATTATTCAAATTGCAAGAAATGCAAAAATTGAAAGCGTTTAAACGCTTTTCACTCACACCGTGCTAAGAAAAGCATAAAAATACGATTTACAATTTACAGTATATTTCTTAACTATCTTTGTATATATTTCTGTTTAAAGCGCCCCCACTCAAATTGCATGAAAGAAATTCAAATAATATGTCTTTAGGCTTTTTAACCTTAGTGGAGTCCCTTAATTATCAGTCTAACAATTCTTCTGATCTTTGCTTCACCCTACACCACTCTTTTGAAAAGATCTGATGCAAATGAAGTATATGGAATTCTTTAAGAACATATTTCTTTCGTTTTTTTTCACACTTATTATGGGTATATATTTTAAAATTATTTTTTGATTTCATTTGGTATAATAATGTTATATCAGAATAACGTATTCGTAAACAAATCAAAACCTAGGTCAGGGCTTGGATAACTTTATCCTCTGACTCTATAGAAGATTGATTTAAAATTGACAGTACAGTACAGTACAGTACATCATACTATAGTATATATAGTAGCATTGTTGTAATTGCATAAAAACTGGACACGCAAAAAAGTATATTAATATATGCTGCACGTTTATTATATGTGACTCATGGCGTAATATAAACATACCTTACTGCTTCTGATCAAAGGGACCGGCACAGTATTTGGATAGTTTAAAAAATGTAATTCTTAAAAAAAGTCCATAGTTTATATATAATATATAGACAAGGGATTAAACTCGCCAGATCGACAGAATGCAACAAGTTCAGTAAAATTCAAAATTGCAAAGTCATTCTTACGTAAATCATATTAAGTTTTATATCAATTTGCAACTAAATAACATCTGTAGACATCTAATTTCTAAGTGTAAAAATGAAAGTTAATATCGGCATCCATTAGCTATCACGTGACCGATTTTAAACGGACAATTTCATTGACTGATTAAAATACAAATCTGAGTTGGGTCACAGTATCGTCCAATCGGCGTTTAACAATCGGAGCCGAATATGTCTCATTGCTTTTAAAAAAAATATTTAAACGGAAGAGTAAAAAAGACTGAAAGTTTGCTATAATTGATTGATTTAAAAAAATTCCATCAGTAAGTTGTCTCTTTGCTTTTGTTTTATAGATTTATTGCGGGTTGGTACAATGGCATGGTTTAGAATTGCGTTTTTACTCGTAGAAAATAGAGTGTTGACAAGTATTTATTCATTTACTATCAAAATATAACTGACATTGCACAAACACGTTTACAGGAAATTGGTTTTGAAATTTCAATACTATCAATTCTAAATAAACTTTATTGTAAGGCTGATAATATTTCAAAATAAGTCAAGTTTATTTGAATTATTTCTAGACTTTTGGATCGACTGTAAGGACATATTAGAGATGGACACGTCTGCCGAAAGTGGTGTTTATGAAATTAGACTTCGTAACTCAGAAAAGATACCAGTTTATTGTGACATGACAACAGATGGTGGTGGCTGGACGGTATATTGCTGTGCATACTATCATAAATAATAACGGGTTTTTTAATAACTAAATAATTTTAATTTAAAAAAAAATATTTCTGTAAAATCATTATTATTCGTAGAGCACGATGTTTTTTTGTGTTTGTGGGTAGATCATTCGGAAAAATTTTATTCTCACCATGTCTCTAATCCAAAAACTTACAAACATGCGTCGGCGCTTTTCCAGTGAATGTAAACAGATAATCAGAGTCGTTACAGATCATTACATATACAATTATTGTTTGCAATATTTGAAAATCTTGAAAACAAAGTCGAGTATATGTCTTAAATGGGCTGTCTCAAATGTCGATCGCATAAACATATCCCGGGGGACTACTTGATCGTTGTAGGCTACTTTATTGTGTTAGCCAGAATAAAATACTTGACAAATTCGAGTAGATATTGGAACCCAGTGCATCAAGGAACTGTTTAGTTTAAACGTATTAATTATCTATCAAATCGACTTAAATTGTCTTTGATATTAATGTCAGAACATAAAACAATAAAAATACCGATACCTTAAAGACATAAATTTTACATTATTTTGTCTCATTTTAACAAGACTAATGTTTAAATGGTCCAGTTTCAAATAAATTCAATCTTAATTTGTCAGACAGCTATTCCGTTACCATCTAAGATGCCGCCGACGGTTTACAAACTGCACAAACAACTGTATTTAATTTTATGCATCGAATTTGTTACTGTCAAAAATAGTGAAACAGATTCAGGTTGTAAAACTTTAAATTTCGCTTGTTAAAATGTTGAAGGTGTCGTATAAATTATGCGATGTTTATGTCGGCGAATTAAAGGGGATATGTGCCAATGGAAGCTGCATATCATATCACATCACACAAACGTGCTGATTTATTTGTTTAAAAAGCTGTTTCTCCATTAAAAGTTTGTTAATTATATTGCTTGGTATTTTAGGTTATTCAAAACCGATATGACGGCTCTGTTGAATTTCAAAGAAGAGACTTATTATCGTACGTAAACGGCTTTGGAAACGTGAGCGGAGAATTCTGGCTCGGTATGTTTTTTGGTGTTGTTTATATCAATCTACAACAGTACAAAACTAAAATAAATCATGTCATATGGTAAAAACCGGTTTGTTTGTTTGGGTTTTACATCACAACGACATAGTATAGGTCATTCGGCGACGTTCGAGCTTTACTGGTGGAGGAAGACCTCAGGTGCCCTTCCATGCTCTATGTCAGGCACTAACGGGCACTTGAGTAGAACCACCGACGTTCCGTAATCTAGCTGGGTAGTTTCCTCACATTAAAGAATCCCAAGTCCCTGTCGGGATTCGAACCCACAGCGGTGAAAGGCAAGTGGTTGTGGTTTGAAGTCAACGACCTTAACCACACGGCCAAGGACGCCCCATATATAAAAACTTGTCTTGCCCTTGGAGTACTAAAATTATTCTCCGCCCCATCCAATTTTAAACAATTTTTGCAAAACTTGCTTTGCACATGTCAGTAGATTAGCCGATGAGCCTTATGATTTGTGGCAAATATACGAAGGTCACATTAACTTCGTTATATCAAAATGGTTTCTGACAAATATAACTCGATAACCTAATTGTTTTAGCCCTCAAAGTGCATAGATGAGAAAAATGGCCAAAAAGACATCATACAAGATGGTCTTCACTTCCAAAATGACCACAATGGAAATGTGATGTTAATGCGTTTTGGATTGAAATAAGCCATGCAAATTGTTAAAATATGCATTTAACATAAAACATTTTTACCATTAATGTGAAGATAGCACAATGACTTCTATTGATAAAAATTGAACGGTCTGTGAATGGTAATAATAAAATTTTTAATTAAGAACATCTGCAAATGTGTTCATACGCAGTAATCATAGAACTTCCAATGTGACACGTAAGTGCGATTCCATGAAAAGCGAGGTATGATCCACAATGAAAAGTGTGTGTGCCCTAAATGAGAAATAAATGGGCGGAACTACATTACACCGTGTTTTGAAAGGGGATCTGAGGTTATGAAGCCTGCATATCAGATACAAGACATCACCTGGCAAATTTAAAAATCAGGCAACATATGCTAGAGGTGACTATACAGTATTCAAGTAGGAACACTGGAACCAGTCCCTAGTTGAAAATGTCTTAAATAGAAGAAACTAATAACACCAAAGGCATATATACAGAAATGATCTTCAAGAGCATCAAAAATATAACATCTTTGATCATATGTGCGACTTTTACCGCCTACATGTGGCACAAATAACAATGATTAGCCGATAAAATAGAGAAAAATATAATATATTTAAAATGGTTATCCTCTACTCTCTGTTACAGCCAGTTGTATAAAATACAAGAATTTGTTGTTACATAATAAGATAATTTTAAAATACCATTGATAAAAATAAACAAATAAATAAATAAAAGAATAAACAACAACAAAACAAAACAACACGTGATGCAATCAGAACCTGGAAACTGGAATCGATAGCCTACATTCATCACTTAGTTTTGTGTTTTGTTTTTAGGTCTAAAGTATGTCCAAGAACTCACAGAACTACCGGCTGAACTTTGGTTTCATATATCAGTAATGAGCGGAGAGACAGCACACGAAAAGTATAATCATTTTAGACTCACTGGCACATCCAACATGCTTTCCGTAGATACACAACCCGTGGAAAAATCAGGTTAATATCAGAGATTTTTTACAAAGTATACGATTAAAATAGTATGTTTTCATTTTAACTAATTAACTTAAAGTACTAAAATAGCTAATACGTTTGTTTGTTTGTTTCATTTTACGCCTATTCCCGACAGTATTTCATTAATATAGGCGGGTAGTTTCCACGCTATACTACCAAAGCATCTCCCTTAAAGTCCATAAAAAATCATGGTAGTAAATGTTTTATAGGTATGGCGAGCAATGCAACTAATGTTTTCGGACAGATAAATGGAAATGAATTTCATTCATATGGTTCGTATGTTGGAGAATGTGGAGGGTGGTGGGCATTGCCAGATAGCTCCTGCCGTTTTATCAACTTCAACTTGAGGTATGACAACGTGGGTGCATACTATGGTGTAGTACAAAGCAAGTTAAACACTTCTAGAATGATGATACGAAGAAGATAGTTCAACATGCCTTCTTATGGCAATAAATCTTTGACCTCAAAATTATTTTGTCTTGTACATGTACTCTTTAGTAACTTTCAGTTTTAACTTTCAGTTTTCTAGGGGGCGTGAGGGATGTTGCACTTTATCATTATCCCTCATGTACAGACTCAATCAAACCGAGTCTCCAATTCTTATGTTATTTTGTTGTGATTAATGCTTGCGAGGGATCAATGTGTTACCAGAATTTTCTAAGATTATACAGCTGTATATCGAAGGTCATATAATCAGTCAGGGATATCTATTACAAAGATTACAATGCAGAAAACATCCACTTTTACAACAAAATCGAGATTTCGTTGTTAATTGACAGTAGCCGTGTATACATGTTTACAACAACGCAGTGTTCAAATTCTGTAATATTGCTCATCAATATAAAGAAAACTTGGAGGAAATGAAGAATTTGAATTATTTGTTGGAACAAAAAGATATTTTTTAAAAGCCTATGCACGATCATTTAACGTACTTTTATGCATTCATATTTGAATACATCTCGTATAAAAACATAATGATTTTCCAAAGAAATGTGACGTTACATAAAATGAATTTTTATAATGTTTTCATACAAATATTTATGCTGCTTTCTTTTTTCTATATGTCTTTTGTTCTGGTGATTGAATCTACAGTTACTCGCCTTTATTATAAAATAAAGTTTCTCTAAAAGTAAAAGAAACCTATTATTTTTCTATTGCATTTGCGTTATACCGTTCGTTACACTATATTTTATCTTAGTTATTTGATGATGCCAAATATTTCGTAGCATTGAACTGCTTTTCACTTGCCAAAGAATTTCGGCCGATAACACTGATGAGTTTTCGGTCCAAGCCACACGCAAATTTTCAATCGGAGTACATTTAAAATGATTCATAAGAGTCTCGACTTTTACAGGGACAGGGTACACATTTAAAAAATGCCTAGGTGGGGTAGCTTTAACATCAGGATAATAAAGCATCGCAATGCAAAATATCATATTTTAAACCAATAAGACAGATAAATTTGATAAACAAGATCATCAAGGAAAGGCGGCGCCCACCCGACCCAATAACAAGAGCCAGTGGCAAGGAGCCCAGGAGGACCCTAAACAAAAACAGGAAAGGGCATAAGGCAGAGTACGGCAGGCCAACCACTACCTAAGAATAAATAATTAGAAACTGATTAGGAACAAAAAGAAAACAAATAAAATATTGAATATAAGACCCATAAAGTCAAAACGCACATGGGAAGGGGACATGAGACCCAGGGAGGAGTGGAATAAATAGAATAAATTAAAACTAAAGGCTTTTTTGGAAGATATTTATCGTAGACAAGAAAACAACAAGAGACTCAAAAGTGTCACCGAAACAGTATAAAACTAAATAGAATAAATCCTCGCCAAGTGAAATTCTAACAGTTATTATGGTCACAAAGGGCTAAATAAGTAAAACACCAAATAAATCATGAAGAAACATATAAAAGTAAACCCAATGACCAGAACTAAAGTACTCCTAAAGGAAGACAGAGCAACATGAAAATCACCAATAAGGGCCCGACGAAGCAAGACAGAAGACGAACATTAAGTCAGTTCAGTCCCAAAGGTCTTCAAGATCTGTCAATCATATAGTCTCCCACTTTGTCCGTCAGATGTTATCAAAAGAGGAAAGCGTAGTATCCAACTGTTTATTCGTAAGGCATAGATGTTAAATAAAGTATAACCTCATTCAAATAGCAATCCTCCTATGAAGTTTGAAAATTGTGGGTCAGATGGAACTTTGTTTGTTTGTTACATTTTACGCCTTTTTCCAACAGTATGTTAGTCATATATGCGGGTAGTTTCCTAACCATCATTTCTGGAGAGTTACATCAGTACTAGACTACCTTCCTCCGCGCTAAACTACCAACGCATCTCCTGGTTTATCAAACCACGCCAGAGAGGTAACTGGATTAGAAAATAGATAAATACAGAATCCCTAAAGAAAGCCCAACAATGCAAAATTGAAAATGTTGCAGGCTCGGTTTGATTGAGCCTGTTCATGGACGGAACTGGAAAGTGCAAGTTACCGTAAGAAGTCATCGATTCTAACCCCTCGACCACGGAGTCGGTTCAAATAGAACTTAAGTTATGCTCTCGAATCTGTTTTCAGTTTTGAGGTAATAGCAATCTTGTACTTTGACCTTGTGACACCAAAACCAATAGAGGTGTTTCACCCAATATTGACAATCATCCTATGAAGTTTGAGAACTGTTCGCCAAATGGAACTTAAATTATGTTCTGGAAACTTTGCAGTTTGAAAGTAATAGTGAGCTTGAACTTTGACCTTGTGACCCAAATATCAAAAGGGGTATTTTACTTAATATTGACCACCTTGGGTCAGTCACTACAGGTCACATTTTGTATTCAATTGGCATCAAACTTGATCAGGATGCTTATCTAAGACATTGCTCGGATGTGGTTGATGGGTCAGTGGAGCGATACAGAACTTTCGGATTATCTTGGACCTCTTGTTCAATGATACCATTGGTAAAGAAAGCCATTTTGCAAGAAACGTAACAGTTCCTCTTGCAAAATGTTTTTGAAAAAAAGATAATATTTTATCATTTATAAGTATATATGGTAATGTTGATATAGGAGTACTTACAGATAAAGCTTGATAATTCTTATGTTTACAGACTAGAAAAGATATCTGCCAGTTTTTTCATAAACTGTTTCACAGTATCTAATGACATGCGCCTTGATGGCAGTAAGTCAAGAAGTCAATAAAATAGAAATCTTACTGGTAGAACAAGATGTGGAATTAGCAATGAAGCTGCTTTTTGTGGATGTTTATATAATTTTTGTATCCAGCACATTATAGGGAGTGTATGCTCTTTCGTACTTTAAAGGAAGAAATACCAGAAATATGACTATCCATAATATCTTTTTTCAGACAGAACGGTTTTAGAATAAACACTAGTGCTGATCGTTCGTTAAAATTTCGTATCCATAAAATTAATTGACAGGCAGCGTGAATATCATCATTTTGGACTTGATTTAAGAACAATATACTTTATGAATGTTTTGTTTGTATTTTTAACTTGTCATTGTACCTTCTATTACAATGTAGTTTATATTACATTATAATTGATACAATGTAAAACATCATTCAAATCCTGACTGGCTTTAACAATTTGTATACAATGTCGTATATACTATGAATCAGCACACACAAGTAAAATAACGATAACATTTTGATAACCCCGAACCTTACATAATTATCAGTTTCAAAAATTCCCGTTGTTGACGGAGCAACATTTCTTGGAGTTATACTTGACGAAAAAAATTTCCTCCTTTATTTCACATATATAAAAGCTGAAAAGTAAATGTCTAAAAGCCTTAAATTAATTACAGGTTTTATCTAGTACTTACTTGGAAGCAAATTCCACTACTTTATTTAAAATAGACAAGTAAGACTGACTTCAGTAAGATATGCAGATTTGAACTTTGTTATCATTTGGTTTATTTCTTACCTTTTAATTAATATGATTACCATTAATTTTATGATTTTTAATTATATTTTTTTTGCTAGTCATTCACAGCTATTAAAGTTAGGGAAGCGAAATAAGGGTCATCATGACAGTCTTATCGTAAATTATAGAAGTCTCACAAAATCACATTTTAGTAATGTTTCATTTTCCTTAATTTCTACCAAAAATTGTTTTCTATCACTATATTTTGGGGTTTGAGAAATAATCCATGTAAATTATGTCAACCCAAGGTCTTTGTAATGAATCAAAACTTTAGAGATAACGTGACAAATATTGTTTGATGTCAGATATAAATGAGGGGGAAGGGGTACAAATGTACTTTGGGAAACAATGAATGTACTTTAAGAATTATAGATAAGCAGGTTCAGTCAAAGGCGGCAACATAATTCAAGAGAAATAATTATGAAGAAAATTGCATAATGATTCATGTAAATAGATGGGCATTTTTTGTTGGGTGCAATTGTTAATGTTAACTGTGGCTTTTTCATGACGCGGCTCAAACGCATTTATTTATTGGCATGGAAAGATTTGTATTGCAACTTATCCAAAATAATATTGGTACCTAAATGGGATATTTTATTCTTTGTCATAAAATTTCAGACTTTAAAGAAAATTAAAGGTAATGTTTACTCATTGGTAACTTTCAATGACTCAGCAATAATTGCCTTTTTCAGTCAATCATCTTCTATAAGTTATAGTAATTAGATTGCTGTTGAAAATTATTGTTTTGGTGTGCGTTTGATGAATCATCATTTCATGTTCTAATTCCCTTTTGCTTTTTTAATAACCAAAATATTTATGAATGTAATAAAAACTTTAAAGACAGAGTATCCTATCCGTTATTTTAACCAAACAGTACTTAGCAACGAGCGTAAAGTTTCCAGCTAAAGGTAATCGTGGTTTTCCGCAATATCATAGAAATCAATGCAATTTCTCCAATGTAGTTACATAAATATCTCTAATCAGAAAGTAGAATCAATTCTTCAAATAGCTTAATAAAGCACACAGCAGACAAAAGGACTAGGCTACTAAGAGAAAATTGCTAAATTGTTGGCAATTACCGGAAGTTTATTTATGTCCGAACGATCAAAGCTTTGTATGGATCAGATGTACTTGATTCTTGTTAGAAAGCGATTATCTATGAACTTTAAAACATTTCAGAATATATTTTTTTCCAAACCAAAATAAGTGAATAAACAAATAAATCAATCAATCAATCAATCAATCAATCAAAAAATACAAGTACGACAAGATAATATAAAGATAACGTTAAAAGGTTACGTAAATGCTCAATCCATAAAGGACGAAGAAGACGACAAAATTGAAAATGTTTTGGGCTTTGATTGAGCCTATCTATGGACGGTTAATGTGTTTTGTAATCTACATGTACATTTTTTCACGCCTCCCTCCCTCCTGCCAAGGATCAAAGCAATATCAAACGATTTTAAATAAACAATAGTGACGATTTGAATTTAGAAACATCCGCAGACGTTTGTTAAAAATCAATATTTATTTGATGTAGCATTCTCTGCTGCAAACCTACGGACAAATCCATTTAAAACAACCATTCTAAAATTGTTTTGAATATACTCAAGTTTTATTAAAAAATGGTCTCTACAGTTCGTGTTAGTCTTAGCATTTAACTGTTTATATATACCAGCACGTGTGTGACATTTATAGCATTACACAGCCGTTATTTCATCACGGAATATTACGTATTCGACAAGAACCAGATTTATGTTTTTCGTGCATATTGTAATTCATCAAAATTATGAATAAAAATGACACATAAATCAAAGAAGATATCAACTTCAAGACACTTCGTAACTGTAAAATAGTATGATTGAATGGTTTTATTACATTACACAATTTCTGGCTAAATTAAGTTCAAAACACAAAGATATGCATTGAATCATCATACTTTAAGGCTACAAAAGCATCTTAGTTGTGTAATACATTCTGATCAATAGTGCAGTTGATATACAATTAATATTTATCCAATTTAAAGTTATAACCTTCATATAGAAATAAAATTACCATATAATTTTAAGAATGGCATAGTTAATTTAAAGTAAATTTGATGATTATGAGATAGATATCTTTTGAAAGAACACTTTTATATTAACTTTCTAATACACTTAGTGTACTCTTAATAACATTATTATAATTGCAATACATTAATACAATAATTGCTTTCCATATATGTGACTGTTGATTGACGTCTCTTAATATATAGTTGCATATTATTATCAGTTTTTAAAGAAAAAATATTTTAGTAGTTAAATTCACGTAGAACATGGGAACAGCATCCCTCGAAAAGCAAGCACCCGAATATCCTTTGCGTTTTCTGCCGAGATCTGTTTAACTTGATTTTTCTCACAATATTTGTGGTGAGTCGGTAAACAAATTCATTATTGTGTGCTCAATTTGATAAACTACAAAATGTAATAAATTGAAACCCAATGATTATATATCTTTAAAAATAAAATGTAATATTATGCACTATATATTATAAGAAAAAAACAAAACAACAAAATCCCAAACAAACAGAGTTTCTTTATGACACACACAAATGCTAAAGAATATAAAATACGTCGCAAAGGAATATATTTTATTCAGCAATGTTTTGTTTCATGTACATGACAAAACAGAATGTTATTCTTATAAGTGTATATGTTCAATCAATATGGAGAATAACAAAATTATAACAAGAGAACTACTACTGTTAAGTGTAATAGTTAAGTGAATACATTTTGAATAGGATATGCAGGAACATACACGTTTGCCAATTATTCTAGTTCACAGAAGGATCATGCACTATTTCATGTAAAGGATAGAACATTTGTCACTTGCCGGCCTATGTCAGCTTCACAAAAACCGAACTTTTGTAAGCATACATCAAATCGGTATGGTTTGTTCTAACAAAATCAATCCATCGTTTACCTAACTCTTCAATGTAAATGGAAATATCAACAGTGCACTTTTAAAGTACCTTTTTCATCCATGTTATATTGCCGCTTAATTTCTGGATATTTCAGTTACATAACCTTTACAGATTGCCAAAAAAATGGCGATATTCTGGTGTCCATGGAAATATTACTGTAGTTTGTACCTTGTTTGTACAAACATGTGCATAAGCCATCAATGTTGTTTTCCGTCTATTCCCAAAAGATAATTTATTCAAATACTTTCAGTGTTGTATTATTTTAATACCGCTTTGTTTGTGAAGAACAATCAAATCGAGTTTGAAATTTACAACAACAGCAACAGTTATTAAGCGTCAAATACCAGACAGTATTTACAATTATATACTGATGTGATCTTGAAATAAAGCTATACAAAGACACAACATACAAAAATAGTCGCAGAAATATACACGATAGCATCCATCCTTTAATTTCTTAGATTGTTCGCAAAGAATACAAATTCGGCAACTTTGTTTACTGTACCTTTTTGATGCTCTGACATAATCTTTTCAAATTAAAAACTTTGCCAATAGAAATATAATCTTTTAAAGCATTTATGTCTGAGATGTCTGAATAGGGCAGCACACTAATTAAAATTATTTGCCCCCTCCTAAAACTGTTAAATAAAAATTAATTCTCCCTTTTTCCGACTGTGTTTGCTATTGTTTACATTTTAAGTGTCAAATGTTTCTTCAACAAGGATTATCGAGGTCACAAATTTGAATATGATTATCTCCGTGGATAAAACTACGTCAAAGGTCAAGATCACAAACGCAAATTGATCATTTGTATGTTCATTTTCCTGTCATAGTTTGATTTCATTTTATGACCACCATCAGTAGATAATATGTATAAACCCGATGTTCCAAACGTCAACGTCACAGCCGTGTATTGAACTATCTGTTGATGTTTTGTTTGTTCTTGCTGTTGTTTTTATAAACATTTTTTTCTTACAGGACATTATTATTTCCTTTCAATATAAATTTCTATATTTTCAGTATTCATAACATTCATATTTCGTCTAATGTTAGTTATGCATGAAGGCAATGCCTTAACACTACTCGTATACCCACTGTACAGTGCATGCTCTGTCAAAGTCTTTAACGAAAAGTGTTTTGTGCAAAAAGTACATTTAAAGACGCGCTTTGAAGTGCATTAATTATATACTTGTAGGAACACTTTAAAGTGCATTTTCTTTCCATTTCCTTTTGGAGCACAACCTAACGAATTATTTGTAACTTAAAAGAAAACATGTCTAAGACAAACTACATTAAGTTTCTTTTTAAACTTCTGTTGATTAATGTTTCACATTCTTATATGATACTAAAAATACATTAACATTTTCTAGATTATATACTATATATTCAATTGTATGTTAATAGTATTTCAATATGTATATCTTAATTTAATTGAATACTGTGATATATATCTATAAAATATCTAATAAATAATATGTTTTATCAAATGATTGATATTAAACCCCCTTGATAATATCTTGCGTTTCAACGTATTGCAAATAAGCGTTACAAGAACATATCTGACTGCAAGATCTTCAACCGAAACAGCCCTACGATGTCAGCATTAAATTTATGCATACATTTTAATGTCAAGATTGCACGATATTGCATGACAGTGCATATTTACTTTATCAGTGCCCTTTTGGTCTCAACCATTAAATAATAGTTTATGGCTACATAATAGTTATTTCTGTATTAGATAATTTGCTACGTTTGCGAGGCAAAATATAAGTCGTCCGTTTATAAAAACCACACGTATACTTTATAACCTTACCTTATTCTCTTGTTCTCTTGATATTGACACGGATGTGATATGTCTGATAGTACTCTATTAAGTTTGAAATAGTGTTACGTTTCAAATTTTTCGTCCGTTTTTAATACATGAAGTAAAACCGGTTTGTCATTTCAGCTCCCATTCTCTTACAATAAAAATATGGAATTTAACAAATTTTACTTCACTTCAGTGATTATATACTATCTGGTCCTTCAGGATAATTGATGCCAGCACTATTAAGTGTTGAGAATTGAATACCACTCAAGCCGGTGCTAGGGGGCGTGAGGGATGTTGCATTTGTTCAATTTTTTCCTCATGTACAGACTCAATCAAACCGAGACTGCACTTTTCATGTACTTCTTTAGAGATTAATGCTTCTATAGGAACACTTTGTTTCCAGATTTTTATACTTCACAACAGCAGGTGTCAAGAGCTGTGTGACAGCTGGAAAAAAGTTGTCTCTTCAGTGTTGTTTTATTTTTCTGGTGTTTAAGGATCATTGTTGCCAGCATTATAAAGTGTTGAGTACCACTTAAGCTGGTGCTAGGGGCCATGAGGGATGTTGCACTTATTTATTGTCCCTCATGTACAGACTCAATCAAACCGAGTCTGCATTTTCATGTAATTTGTTGTTATAAATCCTTCAGAGGGATCACTTTGTTTCCAGATATTTACACTAAAGTGGTAGTCAATAATCTGTTTAAATTTATTTCAAACAGTGAAACAGAAAAAAACGTGTGGTTAACGGAAATATATTAACTGTTTATAGGATGATTAAAACAGAAAGGGTATATATTCTGTAATCAGGCCCGTCGTGACGATTTTGTGATTGGTTCGGCCAATTTGGTTGGTTTAAGCCAGAATCTAGGGGGTACGGGGGAATGCTCCCCCGGAAAATTTTTTATTCTAGGATGCTCTCAGGGCCGTTTTCCCGCATATTTGGCACAGTTTACAGCCTGCCGCTAATACAAGTTATAGTAATATGTTAACGATTTTTTACAGATTTAAGTGCGTCGTAACAGACGGATAGGTGTACATAAAAGATGAATACATGTAATTGATATTGGCAAATGAAAAGCAAACAATAACTGATGTTGTTATAATTCTTTAGATGCATTTTATCTGATAATTTTAAATAAACAAATACAAGAAATATTACAGTACGTGGATTATTGTTTAACATAAATCACACAATGGTATAAGCTTAAATAATAATCTATGACATGATGGAAGAATAGCACATTATGAAATAGAAAAATACAGACTCCCTAAAGAAAGCCCAACACAGCAAAATTGAAAATGTTGCAGGCTCAGTTTGATTGAGCCTGTTCATGGACGGTACTGGAAAGTGCAAGTTACCGTCCACGCCCCCTAGCACCGGCTTAAGCAGAATTCAACATTTAAACATGAAATAGTAAAATTTTGAATTTAAAAACATCCGCAGATGTGTTCATACGGCGGTTATCATGGAATCTTCAATGTGACACTTCCGTGCCATTCCATGAAAAGCGGCGTATGTTCCCCAAGTAATAAAAAGCGTGTGCCCTAAACGAGAAAACAATGGGCGGAACTAAATACAATGGAATTTTGAAAGGGGATATGAGTCAACAATAACCACCGTTTATTTAGCAGTAACTTGTATTTTGTTCACAATCATCTTACACAACAAAGAGTCTTATTCTATGTAAATTTCCCAAAAACACATCGCCGTCGTTCTCTAGTGGTAATGAACTCATCGGCAATTACACGTAAGTTGAGTGAATCTGTCCTATACTTATAAATATGTAACACCATTAGATTGTTCAAGCGTACTTGAGACATTGTCGATCTCAGGTATGTCTTTATTCTTCTGAGCGCCGAGAATGTTCTTTCACTGGTAGCATTAGTAGCAGGAATTACTTACAAAATCTTAAGCAACACAACGACCTAAGAGAACAGTGCTCGTTCTAGCACCGACTGTTCTGTTGTTTTCAAAACGTCAGGTAGAGTAATAGTACTATTTTCTGATTTGTCAAAATGTGAACGTAGCAGCTGAAGCTGCACCTCTAAGATGTCTCGGTTAATATCATTTCAATAGAAATCACAAACAAAACCAAGTTCTCTAGTGTACTCGGTCTTCAAAGGTTGTGCGGCCTTAATAAGTAAATCCTCCACGTTCTGAAGTACGCGATATCCCGATTGGTCAAGACTCTCTTTAACACTGGCCATGGCAAGATGGATTGCTTCAAAATACTTAGGCCGGAACACATCCTGCACTGTAACGGGGCGATAGCCAACACCGTTCCCAATCTGGAATCGTGTGGGCGCCTTTTTCTTCCGGGGAACATTGGATCGTTAACATCGACTCGATCAAACCCCAAATTTTTTAAAAATTTAATCAAAAAAAATTGAAAACTGTTTGTCTGACCATGTCTATCAAACTATTTTGAGTCCCCTTTGCTAAACCGCTGGCCCCCGCATGCTGAAATAAAATTTTGAAAAGATTTGCTTTAGGTTTTTCTGTTTAAAAGCTAGGGTGTCGTGTGCGAGCAAAACACCGAAAAAAATACTCAAAAGTCCCTTTAATTTTGAGCGAAACCCCCCAAGTATTCGCGGCCCCGGTCTGGATCCTTAGGTTTCACTTGGGCCCCTAGGTCCGTGCACAGTGTAGGTTTAAACACAAATTTTTAAAAACTAGCCCGCCACTGTAGCGAGTAGGGCATAGAGTTCTAAAACCCGGCGTCTCAGGTGCTAGATCTTGCCTAAGTTTCTCAAAGAGACTGTCACGTTTAGGAGAATACTTAAGTAACTTAGAAATTTCATGAGTTGTATCCCAGTGCATCCCTCATGGTTTTTTTAGACTGCTTCACCGTATCGCCAAAAGCCAGATTAAGCGCATGCCCGTAACAGTGGGTGTAGACTGCACGAGGTTCTTTTTCGTTGATTTGCGTTGCCACGCCTTTCTTTCGCACCGGACATGTTGCTAGCTCCGTCGTAACATTGGCCACGGCAATTGCTCAATGACAGGTTCATTCTAAGTAGACAATCTTTAATGGTGTTTGTTAAAGTATCTGAATCTATTGAGGGCACTTTAGTTAATCCAAAAAATTCCTCCTGTGGTTTTAGATTTTCATTAAACATGCCTTATCACAAGAACAATTTGCTCACGGTTAGAGCTGTCTGATGTTTCATCCGCCATTATAGAGTAGAAAACAGAATTCTTTATATTCATTGCGACGTCTCGCAGGATAGATAACGCCATAATTTTCAAGATTTCATTTTGGGATTCTGCACATGTGTATTTGTCATTCTAATCATGCGCCAAAATGGATGAAATATATGATATATTATAAAATTACAAACAGTAGTATGTTGGGCGTATAAATATATTATTTTTGTTTTCACTAGCTAAAGTTTAAAAAACGGTATTATACAGATACGAAATGAGGTTATTTTCATTTCTCTTCAAATTGTGCTTAATATTTCTTTATAAACCTAGTTTGACAAGTTATATTTACATGTACATTAAGATTGAACAATTAACCAATTTCACAGCATTGGATCGTGTTTATGTAAGCCTATGACAAGTTTTATTATTTACTAGCTATCCGTCACCTGACACTTAACATTTTCTCTAAATATTTACTCCATTGGGCAAAAATTAAAATTTTGATTTAAATTTGTTTGCCAAATGAAAACCTTGAAATTAAAATATTTTTTAAAACAAGGTAATAATTAGCTTGTCAATGTATGTATATTTGTTTAAAGAATTGTGCGGACACCTTAAGATTGATATTATAAATTTCCTTGAAATAATTAAACTTAGTTTTGATAAAGGGTCATATACCTTATTAATAGACAACAAATACACTTTTATGAGCACGAAAGTACATTATTATCTTATTATAATCTTTTCTTAGTCCATTAAATGGTTTTAATATAAAAATTGCTGAAAAGGTTTTCTTGTATTTACAAAAAAAAGCCAAATTGACAAATTCCTAAAAAGCAAAATTACTTGACAGTGTGGGAATGTAAAACTTTATTTTGTTGGATTAAACCAGGGGAAAGGGGAATTTATATCAAATTTGAATACTTTTCCATACGTTTTTGGGAGACGCTGCATCTTAAGAATGCAGAGTTTCTTTTTTACTATGTTTATGCCAAATTCTATTTTCTGTATTTTCTTTGTATTAAATTATAATTCCAAAATCTTACATTAGGTGATATTTTTTAATATGTAATCAGTTTCTTTGTATGGTGATGTTTTGACACGAGGCAGGTGAAAACTTTTTAATAAACAATATTTATTTTCACACGCAAATTTCGTGGGCCGGACCTAGAAACAGGGGATAATGCCATTCGGGAAGACATAAATATGAAGATGAAAAAAAAAAATAACTGCTGTAATAAATGATATTTTCTCTTCACATTCGTGGATTATTCCAATGCGTTTAGTTTTGTTCAGTTTTTGTCCATATGTTAAACTTTGAAAAATACCCGGTTCTTCTATTGAAATGTTTTATGGGTATCGAATGTTTAATGAGGCTAATCTTATTGTAACAAAGAAAACTTTTTTTTTAAAAATTTAAAATTTTTTAAAAATTTTTTTTTTTCAGCAAAAAAGGGCCCTATTTCCAAAAATAATGAATTAAATTTTAAAAGAAAAATTTGACACAAGCCTTTTGGGCCCAACATAAAAAATAAGAGAAACGTTTTTGTGTAATTTTTTTATGTATTATAATTTTTTTTTCGGGTTTCCAAAATTAAAAATACGATTGGGAAAATTTAAATTTAAACTAGCTTTTTCTTGTTGCAGGAACCCCGGGAAACCGGGGGAAAGTACTGGGAAAAAAAAAGTCATTTTTAAATGAGAAACGTTTTATTTTTTTTGTTTTTTTTTCCAATTTCACCTTTTTAAAAAGAAAAATTTTTTTTCATTTTCCTTTTAAAAATTTTCCCGGTAAAATTTTATTTCAAAATTTGCTTTAAAGGTTTTTTTTTGATAAGTTTTAAAGGAAAAACCCAAAATTTATTTTTTATCATATTCAGGGAATCAGTCTTTTAAAAGACATAAAAACCTTTAAAATTTGGAAATTTTTTTAATTCACCGATAATTTAAATTTTTTTTTTAAATATTTTTTCATTATTCGCATTAAACCCAATTTTTCAAAAATTTGCGTTCTTTTGTTTTGGTCCGGAACCCCCAAAGATGTGCCCCCCAAAATAAAAAGGGTAAAGACACTAAGAAAGACTTTTTTATGTCCCATTTGCGTGCCCGTATTTTTTAACCAGAATATGGGGTTTAAATTTGCATTTTTTAAAATTTTAAAAAATAAAATAAATTTTGGCTGTCCTGCGGGGCCTCTTGCTGCTTGTCTTGCCCTTTGAGGATACGTTCTTTAAAATGGGGGCCCCGTCCAGGGTTTAATGTAAAGTTTTTTTTAATTTTTAAAAGAGGGTGCTTAAATAATTTATACGTTTGAAAAATTTAAACTTAATTTGTACATTCCGATCTGTAAAAATTAAAATTTAAACCCTTTTATTTTTAAGTTTATATTTTTTTAAAAAGGAAAACCCAAAATCCCAACGAAGAACTTTAAATAAAAATGTATTTTCCCCCAAAAATAAGGGGAAAAAAAAACAAAAGGGAAAGGAAAAAATAGTAAAAAAATCAATAAGTCGAGGGAATATTTTAAAACCCTTTTTCACTTCTTTTTGAAAAAACATACAAATAAAAAATGTATCGAATGATCAACATTTTTTTTGGGGAAAAAAAATTCAAAGAAACTTTTTCTTACAAAAATAAGCAAAATAAAACCCGTATCATGCTTCATTTTTAAAATTTTTTTAAAATTTTTAAAACTAAAAATTTTAAAGCTCAATACTACTTAAGTAATAAATTTTGTTCAATTTAAAAAAAATCGTATTCTAAAATATGATAAAAACGTTTCAATAAAAAAGAAACCCCACACGACCCAGAAAAAAAAAACCAGGGGCAAGGAGCCCAGGGGGACCCCAAACAAAAAGGACGGGGCCCCAAAAAGGCAAAAAGGGAAAAGGCTAATAAAAACTTTTTTCCCCTTTTTTTAAAAAAATTTTTTAACTGATTGATTGAAAAAAAAAAATACATTTTTTTAATTTTTAACGAAAAAATTGACAAAAAAAAAAAAAATTTGTTTGAATAATATTTCCCAAACAAAGTAAAAGGGGTACGGGGGAAGGGGAAAAAAAACCACAAATTTTTTTAAGTTCAAAAAAAAGGTTCCGTGGATTTGGCTTAAAATTTTTTTCAGGGAGGGTTTAATTAAAAAGGGGTAAAAAGGCCTTAAAAACAGTAAAATTAGATAATTTGATAAATTTGGAAATTTATTCCATTCTTAAACACAGTTAAAAGCTAAATGGTAAAAAATTTTTTTTTTGGGGAAAATTTTTAAAAACAACCAAAAACTGTTTAAATTCTAAAAAACAAAGGGGAGGTAAAACCTAAGTTTTGCAGCCCAAATTTAAATTGACAGCCCAAATTAAAAAATTTTTACTTTAATCTCAAAAAATGTTTCATAGGGCCTTTTTAACCCAAAAAAATACCCCCTTTTAAAAAACGGGTTATGAAAAATTTTTCTTGATTGAAAATAGAACATAATGTCCCCCCCCAAAATACGAAAATAAATTTAAAATTGCTAACAGTTTCCCCAAAGTAAACACAGGGGGGCTTTTAAAAATGAATAGAAAATTGATGGAAGAATATATGCAAAAAAAATTAAAGTACAAATAATCTTAAAAAACTATGCCCTTAAATGTAAAACATTTTAAGTTTTAAATACAAAATTTTTTAGATACGTTGAAATTGGGTTTTTATTGCTCATTTTTTTAAAGATTTTTCTGATTTTGTGCAAAATTTTTGTTAAAATGAATGTGAAAAGACAAACAAATTTGAAAGAAAAAAAGGGGCGACTTTTAAATGAAAAACCTTAAAAGGGAAGGTGTCTAAAAAATTTTTTGGATATTTTCCCAATCCCACAATTTTAATTTCCAATAAACCCCAAGAAAATGATTCCGGTAAAACTCGCAACGAAAATCGAGATTTAAAGCAGAAATTGAAACCGGCAATACTGTAACGTACATTTCTATTATAAGAAACAAAAGGCCAAAACGTTTTAACATGGGTTTTAAAAACCCTTTATGGTATTTGCGTAACGGAAAATAGGGGTAAATGGGTTTTAAAGAAAAACCCTTTTTAATGTCGCCCTTTTGAAAAGGAGAAACGTAAAGTTTTTTAGTTTTTTTGTAAAAAAATAAATGTTCTTTGGTTATACCCAATTAAAGAAAAGGTTTTTTTTTAGGGTATTTTTTTTAATTTAATAAAAATTAAAAATAAAAAATAATTTGTTAATGATAAAACATTCCTCAGCCTCAGTAAAGAATCAAAATTTCTGATAGGGTTTCAAAAATTTAAAAATAAAAACGAATAAAAATTTGGTTTTAATTGTCGAAACAGTTTAAATCTTTCTAAAAAATTTTAACCCCAAAAGGCCAAATAAAAATAAAGTGAGATTTTCCTTTGTAATTCGATTTTTTTTCCCTTTTTTGTGTCCGGGTTGTCATTTTCCCACTTAGATGCATTTAAAATTTATTTATTTTGTTTTATTTCCCCCGTCCTGAAACATTAATTTTGTAAATTTGTATTACAAAAAAATGAAAAAATTTTAAGGGCGTAAGCCAGTTTTTTAAGGTTTGGTGTGGTTTTTATACTTAGTGAAACAAAATTGTCTTTTTCCCCAATGTGTTGTTTTTTTTTGTATTACAACACATGATAAAATTAGCGTTACAAGTTTTTGTTTTTGTGTGTGGTTATTATATTTAGGGGCACAGTTTGCCCTTTTTTCCCAAAGTTTTTCCCTCTTCTTGTACTTTTTTGTAGGGAAACCCAAATGTGTCCCCAAAAAAAGGATTTTAAAAAGTTGTAACGTCAAAATTTTAAAAAATTTGTCTTTCCCAAAGACAAATAATTTAATGAAAAAGAACGTTTAAATTTAAATAAGAACAGCCATTGGGAAAAGAAAGTTTAAACGTGTATTTTTTATTTTTTTGGGAGACGATAAAAATGGCTATTAAAGGGAATGAAAATAAAAAATTTTTTTGTCTGAAGAATTCTTTTTTTTATTTTCAGTGAAGTTTTTAAAATA